>NW_015091179.1:159376-202507 GCF_001431845.1 Calidris pugnax | reverse complement strand
GGCAAAACGGGGGGGGGGGGGGGGACACATGGCTGGATCCAGGCAGGGCACAGGCATGGTGACACCGAGCCCGGGCACTGGCAGGACACGGGCAGGACATGGGCAGATCCAGGTAGGACACAGGCAGGACACAGCCAGACACGGCAGGACACAGGTAGGACATGGCCAGATCCAGTAGGACATCACCAGGGAAGGCAGGACACAGGTAGGACACAGCCAGATCCAGTAGGACATGGCCAGGGAAGGCAGGACACAGGCAGGACACAGCCAGATCCGGGCAGGACACAACCAGGACACAGGCAGACCAGGCAGGACATGGCCAGGGAAGGCAGGACACAGGCAGGACACAGCCAGATCCGGGCAGGACACAACCAGGACACAGGCAGACCTGGCAGGACATGGCCAGGGAAGGCAGGACCCAGGTTAGGACACAGCCAGACGGAGCAGGACGTGGCCAGGGAAGGCAGGACACAGGCAGGACACAGCCAGATGCAGGTAAGGGATGGCCGGATCCAGGCTGGGCAGGGTCAGGACACAGCCATGGAAGGCAGGACCAGATCCCCTGGCAGACCCAGCAGGACACAGCTCAGCACCTGTTCTCCCCCCCCAAAAAAGCCCCTGTCTCAGTCCCAGCCCAGAGAGAGGGGACCTGCCCTCGGCTACAGCTCCACAGCCACAACCTGGTGCCCCTGGGGGGTCTTTTCTACCCCCCTTGCCCAGCACAGCCCCCCCACTCAGCCTACCCCCTGCTGCTCAAGCACTTGGGGGACATCCAGGGGACTGGTACCACCCCGCTGACCCTGCACTCCAGGCAGCCCCCAGCACTCACCATTGGCCCAAGCACCAAGCTGGGGGAAGGCTTCGGACAATGCTCCCTGAGATGTCTCCTCCGAAGGCAGGGGCAGCAGCTGGATTTAGAGTTGCAGATCTCCACCGCTTGCCCAAACTCTTTCTGGAGCCATTTGGCTGCCCAGGATCTCGCTGTGTGCCCCCATCAGCCCCGTGCTGGCAGCCTGGCTGTCCCAGAGAGCTCAGGGACAGGAATGGGATGGGAGATGACACAGGACCTGCAGGGATGGGCAGAGGCCAGGGGTGCCTCTGGGGCAGCACCCCAAGGAACCGCCTCACCGCCTGGTGCCTCAGTTTCCCCACTGCCAGCTGCTGTGGGTTAGGGCACTGCAGCAAGAGTCAGACCCACTCTGTCCCCACTCCCTCTCCCACAGCAGAGCTGATTTGGGGCGGGGGTGACACGACACATAACCCAGGACCTCCAAGGTCTGTCCTGGGCACCCATGGCACCTGCCAGCCCATCTCCTTCCAAGCCCGTTAGGACAGATGGAGCAGGGCACCAAGGAGAAGAAAGTGCCTGGGCTGGGGGACCTTGGCACTGCTGGTCAGGGGGGCATAGAACCGGGGAGGGCTGGAGACATCCCATGCCAAGCCAAAGGATGCTGGCACTGCCAAGGTCCCGCTTCTCCCCTGGCAGACAGGACCTGGCACCAGCCTCACACGTGCCCCGGCACTGGCTCAGCCAGGCATAAATATTTCAGGGGGCTTGGCAGTTTTGTAATAACCGGCAACAAAGATAAACACTGGGAAGAGCAATATTTTTCCATGTGGGCTGGAGGAGTTTAATATTTTATCACTCAGAGCACAAAATATTTATGAACAATCTCATGTCAATCACTGGCTCAGGACTAATCATGACCTTTCCAAGCCAGGGAGGACACGTCTCCACCACGGAGGGAGAGCCAGGCTTCCCCTGCCCTTTGTCCCCCCACCCCAAGACCTGGTTTTGGGCTACCACATCCGACTGCCAAGGAACAAGCCCTGGGCTGCCGGTGGCACCAGGGCAGGGGCTGAGCTCTACCCACCAAGCGAGGCATTCTGGCCCTGGCATTGCTCCTGGGCACCACGGCGGTGATGTCCAGGCTGCCTCCTCATCCCCAGATGATGGAAAGGGAACTGGGACCAGCATGGACAGCCCTGCGGGACCAGGCAGATGGGATGCCGGGGAGGCACTGCACAGGTAAGCTGGTCCTCCCTGCCACCTCCTGTGACAGCAGTGCCAGCCCCACCAGGAGCCCAGGAACTTGGCTTGACTGGCTTTACTTTCAGTGCTTCCCAAGAGGAGCGGGGACATCACCTCCCTCCAGCCCAGCTCAGCACGGTGGCTGGGACCCTTCCCCGCTCCCCCCACAGCCTGCAGAAGCTGGGGACAGTCCCTGCAGCCCCGCTGGGTTGCCCCTGGGAGTGGAGCAGGGGGGACACAGAGCCCTTGGGCAGCTCCCCAGCTCGGTTGGGGAGCACAGGGGGCAGCCCACCAGCAGTCTCCAGCCACAGCCCCCTCCCCACCAGCGGGCAGAACGGCGCCATCAGCCAAGAGGCAGTCAGCAACGTCACCCACTGTCAGTGAGGAAAAGCATCCACTTTATTACAGACCCCAAAAGCACCCGTGGCAGTGCCAGGAGGACCAGGTTTACAGGGGGTGTTTCCATTTTTCAGCAAAGGGGGAAGAGGAGAGGGGAACAAACCCACCCGCCCCTACTCGCGGCTCTTTGGTGCTAGAAAACCCGCGGCGGTGCGGCAGGGAGAAGCGGGGGCACCGGCAGAGACGAGGGGGGACACCTCTGCCCACCCACCACCACCCCCCCGAGACGCCCGTGAGGAATTTGCGACGCATCTAGAGACACACAAACGGCAAATGCATTTCAGTGACACCCCCCCACCACCAGCCTGCACCTACCCCCTGCCACCGAGTGCTTGTAGGAGACCCCCCGCCTCCCGGCGTCCCCGAAACCACCAAACACCCTTTCTGCAAAGAGGGAGAGCGGGTTCCCGGGGGAATCAGCAACCGAAATCTCTTGGCTGGAGAGGAAGGAGGTGGGAAAGGCGACCAGTTCCCAGTAGCTCAGACCCTGGCGGGAGGCAAGGCAGCCAGGTCTTCGCTTCACTCTTCTCCTCTCTCGGCAGCGATGGGCTCCTTGGTCCACTTGTCTGTGACCTCCTGGTTGCCTGCGTAGCCCACGTCGGGCAGCAGGCCCGAGGCTCCCTCCCCGTCCCCGGTGACCTCTAGGTCCAGCTCCTCGAAGGAGGAGCCGCTGGCTCCCGACTCGCTGTAGCTGTGCTCGCTGCGGTTGTCCGCCTCCTCCCGGCCACGGCTGGCTGGGAAGGGCAGCAGGATGGAGGTGGCCACCGAGGTGTCTCTGCTGTCGGTTGTGGCCTCGATGCTGATGGAGCTCGTCTCACTCACAGTGTCGGCCCCTGGGATGGAAAGAGAAGGGGAGGGAGTGAATGCTGCGGGAAGGAGGTGATGGGGGTAGAGATGGGGTACCACAGCCCTCAAAACCACCAGAAACCTCAGAGATGTCAGGCCACAGTGGGGACCAGCTCCTGCCTCTTGTCACCTCCCATGCCTTTGAGAAGTGACCAAACCAAGACAAGCAGGAGCTGGACTCAAGCAGCTCCCTGAAACCAGGGCATCCCCAGCCAGCACAAACAACCCCCAGCTTCCCAGCCATGCCCTGACCTCCTGGCCGTGCCCTGGCCCCACTGCTGCTCTCCGTGCACAAACCAAGGACCTGCCAAACCCTTCCTTGGGGAGAATGACCAGCTTGGGAGCTGGGGGACAACCCTGCCCCTAGCATGGCACCAGGAATGAGGTGAGGAGTGGGACGCAGCGCTGTCAGGGTGATGGGGAGCTGCAGCATTGCTTGAACACCCCAGGGGATGGTGGCACACACTCCAGGTCCTTGCATGTGCTGCCATCAGAGGTGAGTGCATGTCCAGCTTGATGCCAGGGCATCCTAACGCTGCCTTCATCACCCCCAACAACCCACTCCCACTCCCCGCGTGGCTGCCCCACAGCTGTAGGCTCCGGCAGCAGGGTGAAGGCAGACGGGACTGGGGGTGCCAGAGGATGGGGGGAGCCTTCCCAGCTCGCTCCGCTCTTCTCCGCGTCACCTCCCTGCCAACCCACACCCCCTCTCCTGGCACAGCCCCCCCGGGGGCTGCCCCTGCCTGACTGGGTGGACCCTTGGCCCATTGCCCCCTCCTCTTGGATCCCTGCCTCGTTAGCTCGGTTGACAACGCAATTAAGGAGTCGACGATAAGATAAGCGTGTCAGATTGAGACCAACATCTCGGTGCCGTTGCCAGAGCAACCACCCGGGAGACAAAACCCTCCTGTAAAACATTAATCATTGTTAATTATGACATCACAGATCCACGTGGTTACTTGTGACATCACAGATCCACGTCGCCGATTACGACGTCGCAGCTCCACATCGTTAATTAAGAGAGCGGCAGCAACCTCTGGGTGGGCTCCTCCATCACGGCCCTCCCTGCTCCACCTTCTCCCCGCCTGCCTCACACCGGTGGGAAGCCTGTGCCGGGCTCGGATGCTTCCCGGCACCTGTGGTCCCCCAGGGGATCCATCGGGCCTGGCCGGATGCCCCTGCTGAGGACTCCATCCCACAGCAGCAGGGAAACCATGAGGAGCTCTGCTCAGCAGCAGCAGCAGCAGAGTGCCACCAAGCAGGGCCGGGAAGTGGTAAAGAGGACAGTGACGACTACGGAGGGGCTCACAGGTGGGAAAGAAGAGCCCTCTCCTCCATGCCAGCTCCTGCCAGCATTGTCCATGCCCAGCCGCTGGCATGGGGCTCCCACCAGCATCTCCAGCCTCCCCAGGCTCCTGCAGCCAGGGCATCCAGGGCTGAGCTGCTCACCCTCCTCCAGCTGAGGAGCAGCCACCCATCTCCTGAAGGAGACCCGCCAGGGAGGGAACTTTTCCTTCCAAACACCCTTAAATCCCTTTTTTCTTGCTGTTTTTCTTCCCGGCCTGGGCGGCTGCCAGCAGAACTGCAGAATCCCGGCCTGGGCGGCTGCCAGCAGAACTGCTTGTAAATGGCAGTCCTCTGCCTTCTGAGCGGCATCATCCCACGGTCCTGCCGGCTGAGCCAGGGCTGTTCAGAGAGGACCGAGATGTGGCAACAGGACGAGGAGCAGCCGGGAAAGACCCAGAGAGTCAGCTTCGTCCTACCTGGATGGCACATTGGCTTCACCCCAGCTGGTGGGCACCCGGAGAGGAGCCTGAGCCTCCACTCTCTCCCCTTGGCCATGGCATGCAACCCCTTCAGCAGCTGGCCAAAGCCAAGTCCTCAGCTGTCCACCCAAGCAGTGACACCCCTCCCACCCCCATGAAAAGGAGAAAAGAACCATTGCCCGCTGACACGCACAGCCTTTGCTGCAGCATCAGGGAGCACCTCAACACGGAAACTACATTTACTCTAAGTTGAAAAGGATGTTCTGCACGCTGCCGGAGAGGCGCTCAACGGAGGGGACGGCAGCGACCAAATGGGCAGGAGAAAGCCAGGAGGTGCCATCCCACCCGGCAGGACCACGGCAGGGCAGCGGGTCAGCGGGGAGCCTCTGGGAAGAAGGAGAGCTGCAGGGGACGGAGGGGGAGCACACAGACCCTGAGCCTTGAAGCCAATTAAGGGTTTGCAAGGTCTCTAGCAGAGGTCTAAAAAAAAAAAATAATCCAATTTGGCCAAATTGGTGGCCTGAGGTGACACGGACGCATTCCCACCATGGCTTCATGACAGCTCACGTCATTCGTGGTCATCTCACGTCCCTCTGAAACCCAGGACAAGAGCGACCATGACCCCCCAAGCCGTGGCTTGCCTGCACAGCGCCCCTCCCACACTGTCCCGGGGGCTGTTCTGGCTGGGAAGCCATCACGTCACTCCATGCCACAAAGCAAAAGAGCTTTCGAGGAGATGAGCAGCAGGTCGGGAAGTGGAAGATGGGGATGAAGCCTACCAAAGCGCTCCTCTGAGCTGCCACCGCGGGAAATCACCGCTGTCCTCTCCCTGGGCAGCTGCCTCCCTCTCCCTCGCTCCAAGGGCGACAATAAATCGAGTCCTGTTTCCTTTCAGCCAGGCACTTTTTCACCGCTCTGTCACTTCTGATCATGTTTGAGCAGCCTCAGCTGGCAAATTTGCCCATTTCAGCAGCCTCACTCTCCTGTGCACAGGACAAGGCTGGCTCTGGCACGGCCACCCAGCCTGGCTGGGGACGGATGGCCGGGGTGGGCAGGGCTGAGAGATGGAGCCGCTGCTGCTGGGGACAGTGTGGGGTCAGCTCTGGCAAAGGGACATGGCAGGAACCTCCAACCATCCCAGCACAGCCCAGAGAGGCCAAGCAGGGAGCATGGTAGGGCTCCAAGAAGTCAACCAAAGCCTCCTTGTGGGCGAGCAGGGGTTTAGCTCTTGTCCCACGGGCATGGAGGTTTCCAACAGCCCTCACGCCCACTTCTCCATCCTGCTCTGGGCACCTTGCTTGGTCGCCCAGCAAGTTGCCCATCCCCTGCATCCCACTTCCCAAGGCTGGTCCTTGCGCTGGGAGCTGGCCCAGCACCCCAATCCAGCATGGCTTTTCCCTCTGGCGTGCAGTGAGGTGCCAGCTGTGCCATGGAACCCCTCCTCTCTGCTCTCCTCCCCCAATGACAGCACAGACATCCCGCTGCATCTTCACTCCACAGCAACGTGGAACCCAGGAAGTTTTAATTTGGGAAAATGAGGCACAGCCCGGGGTGAAGCCCCACCAGGGTGTTGAGGAGCCCCTCAAAGGCCAGGGCCACCTAAGAAGAAGGGAAGCCAAGCAGCCAACACCAAGATATCAGTCAGGGATGGGTACAACACGAACAACTCACCCCATGCTGCTAATGAGCCTGGTGGGGAGCCACCCCCCCCAGGCAGCTCAGCCCTGTGCCACCCCAGGTACCAGCATCCCCAAATTCCCCCGGGAAGAAGGACAGTCTCCCCTTCTGCATCGCCCCAGCGGGACACTGATGCCCAAACGTCGGCCCCCTCTTAGTGCAACCAGGCCCTCTCCTTCCTCTTGTTCAATCAAATATTCATCACCTCTGCCACTAAATAATAGATCAATGCTCTGCCAGGAGGGCACAACTCCTCCACGCTCGCCGAAGCCATTGGGACTCGCACGCAGCCACCAGGAGAGGGGATGGGGCAGGTGGACCAGGAGGTCGATCTCTTCTCCCAAGTCACAGGCAACAGGACTAGAGGAAAGGGCCTCAAGTTGCACCAGGGCAGGAGGTTCAGGTTGGATATTAGGAAGAATTTTTAGACTGAAAGGGTTATCAAGTATTGGAATGGGCTTCCTGGGGAAGAGGTTGAGGCACCATCCCTGGAGGTGTTCAAAAGATGGGTTGATGTGGTGCCGGCGGACATGGTTTGGTGATGTGATTTTTTCAGAGTTAGGTTGACGGTTGGACTAGATGATCTTGAAGGTCCCTTCCAACCTAGATGAAGGCACAGCAGGAGCTGCTCACTGAGACCCTTCTCGGGAGGCACAGGCAGAACAGGCAGGGCTCTTCAGAGGATGGAAACACATCGGGGAAGGTGCCCCCATGGCACTGGGGCTCAGCGGGTGATGCCATGGGTGGCACCTAGATGCTGCTCCAGGAAAACCAGCACCTGAGGCACTCCGGGCAGAGCCATGTGCTTAGAAAGCATCTGTGTTGATGCCAGCAAGCCCGTGTGGCGCGAGGCTGCTTGTGTTTGCTTTCACCTTCCGCAGGCCGCAGCGGGGTCAGGCTGGAGAGCAGGCTGCCCGGAGCGAGCCGGGAGCCGGGCCTCGCTGAGCGCCGCGCCGAGGCCAGAGCCCCGGAAAATAATTAAGTACAAAACAACTAATCGTGATTGACACTGGCCCCCTGGAGACCCATCAGCCGCCTTCCAAAAATGCTTCCTGTCTTTCCGATGACCCTGACGATGGCGAAGAAGGGATGGAATCGGTGCGGAGGCAGCCACAGCCCCCGGCCCCTTCCTTGTGTGTGTCCATCCTCAGCGGAGCTGCCAGCCCCCTGCCCTCCTCACGGAGCAGCAGCAGAAAGCAGAGACCCTGGACCACGTCCCACCACCTTTATGGCTGCTGGCTTCACTTGGAGCTACAGCTTTCTCAGGGAGAGCTCAGGAGCAAGGAGGAGAGCAGACGCCAACCTAAATGGAGAGTTGTGCTCCAAGGTCAGGAGGCTCAGGAAAACAACTCCGAGCTGTTCTTGCAAACCCAAGCTGCTCGGTCCCACCTGGCACCAGCCACACCGACAGGTGAGGAGGAACAGCAGCACCTTACACTGGGAGCTCCTCAACCAGCTCCTCCTTCATTCAAGGAAAGCCTAATGCAGCTGCTGGTGGGGAGGTTTGTGAGCCGTGACTGAAAGGTGCTGTGTCCACACAGAACATTGCTAGATATGATGCTTGCTCTGGAATCACACGCTCATCGCTGTTATTTCGGTATTTTGTGAGGGGGAGGGGGAAGAGCGGGCATCATCTGCTGCCACATTAGGAGTGAGAGACTAAAGCCGCCACGCACAGAGCATCCTCAGCTGCCTCACAGAGAGGAAAATGGGCTCAGCACCTTCCCACCCCCCCCCCACTTGCCCTGGATCTGGATTTGTGCTGCTCAGGGACAGCCATAGGAGCTGAGTGCTACCAGCAGGGACCACCACCCTTTCCCACCCTCCCAGGAGCATCCCAGCACTGCCTGAGCCTCTGTCGGGGCAGGACCGCTTGAAACACTGGCAGAGCTGAGGTGGATCAAGAAATAACACAAATCCATGCAATCGCAGTTGAGGGGGGGCTGCACTGAAAGGCAGACAGGTATGTTACTGCACCCACCCTCCAGCTGGAAAAGGAAAGCTCGAAAGGTGTCACAGACACCCTGGGATCTGCAGGGTCATGAAGATCTTATGGCCATCACACCTGTTGAGGCGTCTCCCTTCCCCAAGGAAGAAGGGAGTAAAAAAGGATGGGAAAGGAGATTGTGGCTTTCTCTTCCTCAACCCAGAGGTTGTTGCACAGATCCCAGCACAGAAAATCCTTGGGAAGGGAGGAGCACTCTCAAGCCATAAGGCATCATCTTCAAGGTGTTGTCTTCAAGGTGCCATCTTCACGGCATCTCCAGCGAGTGGCTGGGCAGAGAGATCTGCTGGCTGCCCCCTTCAGCAGGATCTCCTCTTGCACTGGGGCTCAGAAAACCCATGTGGGACTTTGGTAGCGAGATCCAGAGCCCAAGGAGGCCAGCTGCCACCTCCCACCTTGGCTCCCAACTTTGACCCTGTGCCTGAACCAGGGGCAGCCTGATGGCTGCTGAACCACTGCAGCTGGGTCAGTACCACCGGCCACAAACCAAGTCCCCAGCATCAGCAGGCCAGCGGTGGTGGGACAAGGATGCTCACCAGGCACCATCTCCCTTCGCACAGGCCCAGGATACCCCACAGGGCGCCATCCCCTCCAGGTGTTGTGTAGTTGTGCTGGTCCAGGGCACTGTGACATTACGGGGATGCAGGAAATCAGGGGGACCTCCAAGATCCTCAGGCAGGAGCAAGCACCCTGAAAGCTTCCTACCTCCTTGGCCCTTTCTGATGGCCAGAGCAAGGATGTGCTGCCCCACCAGCCGTGTGCCCACCAGCGATGGTGCTCACAGTGCCAACGTTCAAGCTCAACTCTTCAGTCTCAGAGGCAAGGCCAACCTCTCACAGCTATTATTATTTTAAGCTCGTTTTGTGCAGACTCAGCAGATGACACTGCATCAGATTGCACCTACAAAAGCTCATCTCTGTGACTGGAAGGGGAGGGGTGGCGGAGGAGCTGCCAAAAGCTGCTGCCAGGGAGCCTGGGCCAGGGTAAGGGTCTCCCACATGAGAAAGTCCAACATCATTTGCTGTCTAAAATTGGAAAAACCTTCCCAACCCTTCTTCCAGCAGGGCAGGTCCCAGGGAATACATGGAGACAGCCAAGGCACAGGGCAGTGGCTGCACGGAGCATCCCTGGGCCGTCCTGTGGGATGGTGCACCTCCTGAGCAGAGCAGAGAGGAACACGCACAGATGCTGAAGCCACCCCTCTGAAGCAGCTTTTGCTCATATAGGGTCCTGCCACCCCTTCTCCAAAACCAAGGGGCAACCATGGGAAGGTGCTGGAGAGAGGGGGCTGCAGGGACGGGAGGTGGTGGCTTTGGCCAACCCAAAGCAGCCACCCCAACACAAGGCAGACAAAAAGGCGAAGAGCTGAGTGAGCATCGCGAAAACACAGGACCTCGTAGCGCTGGAAAACCGCTCCATTTAGGCTCTTCATCACAGCTCTAAATGGACAGAGCTCCCAGCAAGCAGTCCCCAGGCTCGCTTTTTATGCCGCACGCGATTAAGAATTAAAGCGACCCAAACCTGAAGACGTGTTATAACAAACGACCAGACTCTCCCCGGGAGGCGAGGAGAGCTGGCGTGGTTTTTTCATGCCCGTTACACAAGCAGGGGCGACCCGCGGGGCAGGAGGAGGTGGTTGCCCCCGCCAGCCGCCGTCCCGGGCCCGGGGATGCTGGGCTCTCCGGCTCCCACACCTCGCAGACATGTGAGCACGTGGGCCGGCGACTGCAACTAGCATTTCGGGTTACTATAGCACTGCTGTTCCGCGCCTACAGCCATTGTGGTCCCTTCCTGTATGAATACATCCAGGCTCCAACAGATCTCGCTGAGCAGATGCTATCGGGTAACTCCACCACCCAGCTACAGCAACCTGGTATTTAAGCTCTCCGCAATCCCAATATGTAACAGATGAAGATGAGATCAAGGAAGATGTATATGACAAGGAGAAAAACAAGCCCAGCTGCAAGCAAAAGCTGCGAGATCCAGCTCTGCTCTGACAACAGTGGGCTGGCGGCTCGGAGGCAGCTTGGCCCTCGCCACGGTGCCGCAGGGGTGCCCGGGTGCTCCCCGAGGCATGGGGTGACACCTCGGGGAGGAGACACTATCTCAGCCCAGGGTGAGGGGAAAGGTGTGGTGAGACGCAGTGGCTGGGCACCAGGTGGGCACAGGTCAGCCCCTCTCTGCCTGCTCAGGTGGCAGCACTGGGGACACCAGGACGAGCCTTTGGAAAGGCTGATGCTGATGGAGGACAGAGCCCCTGCACAAGCCGCGGGTACCTGTGATGTCTGTCTGGGCATCCTCAGCCTCAACTGCGGCAGCCCTGCTCTTCCTCTCCAGTTCCTTCATTTCAGGCACGTAGAAGTCCCCTTGGCGAGCGAGGGGACACACGAAGTAGATGCGGTCCTCCTTGTAGATCTCGATCCGGGGGTGGGCACACAGCTTCCTCTCCTGAAAGACAGCAGGCAACTGCGGGTGAGGGATGTGTCCTTGTCCCCTGCCCCGGCAGCCCCCCACCACGAGGACCTGCTGCCCTGGCAGTGTCGCAGACCAACCCGCTTCGCCCACCAACGTGGGGGCCCAGCGAGAAGTGGTGGATCCCACCCTGAGACCACAGCGCTGCTTTCCCCATCACAACAGCCCCCCGTGTGTGAGGGTGGGGGTGTTCAGCCCCGGGGGTGAGCAGCCGGCCGGGCTCAAGGAGGAGATGCCGAAGCCCCAGGGAGACTCAGCTCCCACAGCTCAGCCTCGATTTTGGGCTGGAGCAAAGGGTTTTGGGGAGCCCGGCAGCTGCTTCGCACGGACCTGCCAAGTCTCCTGTTCCTCCTGGCAGCACGGCCCCACAAGCAGGCGTAGCACTTCTCCGCTAATTAATATAATCCAGAGCCGACAGCTCAAGCAGCTCCTTTCAGCACGGCGAGGGCAGGGGGAGTGGGAGATGAATCCCTGGCATTTCAGACAACTCCCCCTCCTCCTCTTCCCTACCCCACCTCCCCCTGGCACCACACTTCAAGACCTCAGCTTCCCCCTCACCCTCCAAGCCCACCAGAGCCCTGTGATGGGGGGCACGTCCCCCCGGGCCATACCCCCAGCTCACGCCGAGCCGGGGCTGCAGGGACTCTCGGGGGTCCGGGGCCAGGCCGAGGAGCAGCTGGACCCCTCTTGCCACCCCCTCCTCGCCCGCCCGCCCGCCAGCTGCTCGCTGGCAGAGGGGGCGGCTGATTAAAAGCCGGGTGAGAAGGAGAGCGTCTCTTCAGCGGGTTTTCTTTTTCTTTCTTTCCCCTTTTCAAATCACTGACAGCTTTTATTTAACCCTGCAACCACCCCGATTATCCTCCTCTTTCTCCCTGCCCCGACTATCCTACTCTTCCATCTTGCTCTGACTGTTCTCCTCTTCCTCCCTAACACAATGATGCTCTTCTTCCTCCCTGCCTCGACTACTCTCATCCTCTTCCCTGCCACGTTCCCCCTGGCCCAGCTTGCCCAGACATCCTCCAGCAGCATCCCCACCCATCCGGGGCCCTCCGAAGCCAGGGCTGGCCCCTCTCCAAGGACAATCATGACCTTACAAACGCCCGTTCATTCCTGACCCCCTTCACCCCTGGGAATGGACCAAGCTGATTTCCAATCATTTATTTCCCAGCCAAATGTCAGTACCAGGCAGAATCCACAGCAGACAGGAGCCAACACTGACCCTCTCCCCGACGTTGGCAGCAAGGCCACCTTGAGAGCCCCCTCCATGCTGGCAGGATGCTGCGCAAGCAAGACAAGGAAAAAATCACAGGAGAGCCATTTGGGGTCTATTTTCCCAGGAAACCCTGCAGGAGCTGGCTCTGCAGAGCCCCAGTTTACCCAGAAACATGAAGCCCAGCAGAAGCTTCACCCGTCCCATCCCAATGCCTTCGAGCCTGAATTTTGGGGGAGTCCCTCCCCCAACCAAGGAGCCCCGTGCCGCAGGGACGCGCAGGGACGCAGGCGGGCTTCCAAGGCGCATGGAGCCCGGAGTTCCCACTCGCAGGCAGGTGAAACACTAACACACGCAGATCAAAACTGTATTAAATAAAAACAAGCCGGGCTGTTTTTAGCAGCAGAGCAGAGGCGGCTCATATCACTCCTGCTTTTTCAGCGACAACGCAGACAAGAGCCCTCCCCGCCGCTCTGCCCCTTGCTCTGCCAACCACCAGCCCATCAGCCAATCTTCAGCTCGGTTCGTTATTTTAAGTTACTGCAACACATACCAGAGAGGGGTATCTCCAAGATTCACATGTTTTTTGGATGCATCCAGCTGGCCCTCCACCACTTAATGCAGACGGGGACAACTCAAAGGATCTTAGGGCAAAAAGACCTTCACTGAATTCATATGAGGTCTCTAACCAGTCTAAAACCTCAGGGCTACAGTCCAGGCTCCAAGACATCCCAAGCTGACTTCCTAAAGCCCACCCTGGGATTCCTAAAGAGTGGATCTGGGATGTACCCTTTCCCTACAATTTGTCTAGGCTGCTCCAACTCCCCTTCCAATCACACAGCCATAGCAGTCACTCCCCTAAAGCACGAACAATGCTCCCTCCACGCACACAAAATGTGGGAATCACACCTTTTTAAGGAATAAAAATGCACTCCTGTATGAAGAGCAGGCTCCCGCACTGGCCTTTGAGCCAAATAATGCTTCACACTCAAGGATTATTCTAAAGAGAGATGAGGATGCTCCACCCTGCCAGGGTGGGAAGCAGCTTTGTCTGCCTGAAGCCAGAAGAGCCCAGGCGCCCTGCAGCCAAAGCCCACGGCCACGGACCGGGTCGGTGGGCAACGCTGAAGTGGCCGGATGCTCACTGTCAATACCAATGCCCGCCTCATTACGGACAGCTACAAGGATGCTTAATACTTGCCTCCTTCCCAATTCATCCAGGGTTTTCCCAAAAGGAGATGGAGGGCAACCAGAGCCTGGTAGATCTAATTTATGCTTGTACAAATCAAGCTGGGAGCCAGGCTAGTGAGGTGGCCTCTGCTTCCCTGCTTCTTCCAGAGCAACCCAGCTCCTGGCAGGGCTGCTGCAGAGCTCAGCACCAGCAGGCAGGCTCAGGAGAGGACAACCTCCCCAAGAAGGAGCAGGCAGATGGCAGCTGGGAATGCTGTCCCGTCCAGGCTGGGACCAAAGGGATGAGGCTGCATTAAAGACTTGAAAGGGCAGAGGCGATGAGGTGGGGAGCCAGGGCAACAGAAATGAATAACAGGATTATCCAAAGAAATGGATAAGGGGATCATCCAAAGGGGATGCAAGGGAGATCACCCTTGTGATGATCCCAAAGGAGATCAGGAGGCAGGCAGAGGCCAGGCAAGCACAGGCAGATGTGCAGCAAAGCGCAACCAAGAGGTGGGTGGCAGCACAAGGCAAAGAGGGCTTTGGATTATCCCAGCAGAGAGGATGGCTGCTGCCAGGGAAAGAAACAACCTGGAGAGACCGGAGAGCAGAGTCCAAAGGCGAAGGCGTAAGCAGAGAGCGAATTAGCAAAGGCTCAACAACATGGCAAAACAACAGAGATGCTCAACAGGCAATAATAGAGTCTGCAGCTGAGGAGGAAGCCCCTCGCGAGCTGTGCCGTGAAGCCAACAGATGGAGCAGCAAGGTGGACGTGGAGTGTGCAAGGCAGAGCCCTCCAGTCAAATCAAATGCAGTCTCACACGGGCGGAGGAGCCCAGCGAGAGGCGAGCAGTGGGACGCCGGTGGTGTCGGGGCCAGGCTTCTGGCTAGGACAGTAAATAGGGCAGGGAAGGGGACTCGTCCCTTCGCAAAGTCGTGCTGTGCCACCTCCCTTCTCAGCCTCCACCGGGAGCTCGCCCTTCCTGTGGCCAGCAAAGATGGAGGGAGCAGTGCGGGGCACAAGGCTAATTTCTATTCGGGACCCTCAAGCTACACGTACACAGCAAAGGCCAATGTATCCAGAGCCCACCAGTTCAGTCCTGGCACGCACGGCAGCTCCAGCATACTCCTGCTATGTCAGACCCACTGCTTCCCATGACGCCAACCCCTTCTTGGCCCATCCGAGGGCCATGGTGGGCTGCTACTCGCCATCCTTTTGGGAACAAGGGTTTATCTAAGAGAAGGCTCTTGCATTCCTCTTTCCCAGGTGAAATAACATCTCGCCCAATCTTTACCCCGGGGTTGCTTCCAAATCACCCACCACCCCTGACTTGCTGTAGGACTTTCTCCAGGATGGCCTCATCCCTCTAGGAACAGAGCATCCCCTGGCCCCATGCATCCTCTGCCCATTGAATGGACTGGGCATGGCCTCCTGGCCAGAGGATGCCCCCTCTTGCCCAAGTGGGCAGGAGAGCAGTCCCAGGGCTACAAGACACGTGACAAGGTGGCTGAGACACGGCTTCAGTCATTAAAATCCCAGCAGAATCCTGCCAAAATGGAAGGAGGTGGCAGGGTGCTCACGCCGTGCTGTGCCCCTCGGCGCCTGCTGGGAAGCAGAAGGTGAGCTGGGCACTGCGGGGACCGGCTTTGTCACTCTGTCAGGCTCATCTGCTCAGGAATTCAAATGCCACCAACTGGATCTGCTTCACCTCCCACTGCTGGAAGAATTCAGCTTGTTAGGAGACCAGTTAGCAGACCTTGTGGATGCTCTCGGGATCCCTGCCATGCCTGGGCATGCTCAGGTGCTCAGGCTCCAGCTGAACTCACTGTCTGCCCCAAAACACTTCTAGGGTCACCAGGAAGGTGGTGGGGAAGCAACTGCTGTCCTCGCCCTGCTTCTGGCCACAAGTCCTCCAGCCCCACAGTCCCCCTGACCCACCACCAAGACCTCCTGGCACAGCTCTGGGGTGATGGTTAAGCCACACCAGCAGCTCCTGCAGTCACCCAGCAGACCCTCCCCTTCTTCTACCTTAGGGTCCCCAGGCAGCCCCCTGAGCTGCCCTCTCTGCCACCGGGAGGGATGTACCCTCCAGGGATCTGCCGCTGGGCACTGCCAAAAAGCTGGGACAGGCTGGAGCCTGCCAGCCACCGGGAACACGATGGGGCAGGATCCAGCCTAAGCATCGACTTCTCTCCGCAGGGTCCCAATTGAGACAACAACTTCTCAGAAGGGCTGATGAGCACGTGGCCCAAGCCTGAGCTGGGAGACTCAAGGAGAAGCTGTGGGCTGTTTACCAGGGGCCGTATGAACCTGGGGGAGCATGGGGGGGATGTGAAGGGACACCCCTCCAGCCCCCTGCTGCACTCTCCATTTATTATGCCACCGCACCTGGAGGAGGAACAGATGGTGGGTATGAACATATGGGGGCTTGTACACATGGATGGGGGCTGCTGCTCGCCGGTGCCAGGGAGGGGGGGCACCAGCGTCCCGCCGGCCAGTCAGAGCATCATCACCCCCTCACCGCCATCAGCCTCCCCTCGCCTGTGCCACCAGCACTCGGGCTGCTCTGGTTAGTGCTGGCGAGTCAGCTGGCACTTGGCAGAGTGCAGGGGGACCTCCAGGGGACCCGCCAGCCCTGTCCCCACATGCCAGCACCTCCTGTCTGCTCAGGCAACACGACTCCCCCACGTCTTGCTTCCAGCTGGAGGCATCCACCTTCTCCTCGTCCTGGTGAAGGGGTCGGATGCTTCAGTCCCAGGGATTTTAAAGAAACAACAAAACCACGTGGAGCCGAAGGGCCCTAAAACCAGTTGCTAAAATTAGAGCTGAAACTGAGCCACCAGCGAGGACCGGAGGGAGCGCGCTGTGTGCCACATCCTCCTCGCTTCCTCACACACTCCACGCTCGGTGTGTCATCCCTGCTTATCTTAGACCACGGGCGCTAGGTAGTGCAGAGATGCTTTTGCAACTCAGTTTGCACAGCACCCAGCAGCCGTCAGCACTCTCCCAGTTCAGCCGGGAAACGAACTCCTTGCTGGGCCATCCCACCATCCAGACTCAGGCTGGGGATGTCCCTGTTTCCAACTCTGCTTGCCCAGACAGCAGCTTGGGGTTAAACACCACTTCGGTCCCAAGTCTGAGCTGTTAACAGCAAAAAAAATAAAGGCACCTCTCACTCCTCCAAGGTTTCCAACTTGGTTTCAATGTGCACTTGTAGCCCAGAAGGCCAAGCATCTCCTGGGCTGCACTACAGTGTGGCCAAGCAAGTTGAGTTGCAACTCAGTTTGCACAGCACCCAGCAGCCGTCAGCACTCTCCCAGTTCAGCCGGGAAACGAACTCCTTGCTGGGCCATCCCACCATCCAGACTCAGGCTGGGGATGTCCCTGTTTCCAACTCTGCTTGCCCAGACAGCAGCTTGGGGTTAAACACCACTTCGGTCCCAAGTCTGAGCTGTTAACAGCAAAAAAAATAAAGGCACCTCTCACTCCTCCAAGGTTTCCAACTTGGTTTCAATGTGCACTTGTAGCCCAGAAGGCCAAGCATCTCCTGGGCTGCACTACAGTGTGGCCAGCAAGTTGAGGGAGGGGATGCTCCCCCTCTGCTCTGCTCTGTGAGATCCCACCAGAATCACTGCCTCCAGTTCTGAGGTCCCCAGCACAAGACAGTCATGGACATGTCAGAGTGGGTCCAGAGGAGGCCACAAAAATGGTCCAAGGGCTGGAACACCTCTGCTATGGAGAAAAGCTGAGAGAGTTGGGGTTCTTCAGCTTGGAGAAGAGAAGGCTCCAGGGAAACCTTTCAATATATAAAGGGGGGTTTAAAGGAAGACAGAGAGAGACCTTTTACAGGGTCTATAGTGACAGGACAAGGGGCAACTCTTTTAAACAGAAAGAGGGCAGGTTTAGACTGGACATAAGGAAGAAATGTTTTGTGATGAGGGTGGTGAGACACTGGACCAGGTTGCCCAGAGAAGCTGTGGATGTCGTCCCATCCCTGAAGGTGCTCAAGGTCAGGTTGGATGTGGCTTTGAGCAATCTCATCTAGTGCAAGATGTCCCTGCTCATGGCAGCGGGGTTGGACTGGGTGATCCGTGAAAGTCTCTTCCAGCCCAAACCCTTCTGTGATTCTGGTCCTGGCTGCCAAGATGCAGCCTGACCACAGGAGACAAGGATGAAGCCTGGGTGCCTGGGGCTGCCTGCTGAGGGGCGGGAGTCAGGCGGGGGCTGGGGAACAACCATCAGCCCAAGAGATGGTTTGGGCAGAAGGGAGTACAAGCTGCTGGAGGGATCAGCAGGCAGACGTGCGTTACACCAGTAATGCCTCAAACATCAAGGACACCCCAACATCTCAAGGGGGGTGCAGGTGGAGCCGGCAGACCCTGCCTCCCGGCACCCGGAGCCAGCTCCAGCACACGGCACAGCCGCGAACACCGGGCTGCCAAACAGATGCCGCTTCCCAGCCCGGAGAAACTCAACATTTCAGAGGTGGTGAGACTGCTCCCACGCACGTGCACCTTCCTTGCAAATCCTCCGGGCTGCGAGGTGTTTCAGAGACAGGAGGTGATATTATTGCAATCGAGAAGAGGCCGTTGCCGGCAGCCGGCAGGAAGAACGAGCGGCAGAAAGCAGCCTCACCAAAGGAGAGCCAATCCTCCAGGTAGCAAAATACAGCGCCTGGCAATTAGCACCTCCTGCGTCCATCAGCATCCCCCCCTGCCCTCTGCACTAGCATCCTTTCCCCTGTCCTGCCTGCAACCAGGAGGCTGCCCTGCTGGCACAGCAGCGTCGTGGCTCCGGGACGGCCAGGTGAAAATCAGCCCCCGAGATCCTCTCCGCGGCGGTGAGAGGGAGCACATTTGGACGGTGGGAGCTGCGAAGCGCCAGGCTCGATAGCTGGGAGAGGTTTTTCATTTTCACCTCGGCGAAGGCAGCCCCTCATGCAATTTACACCTTGCCCGCCTGCCTGCGCTGCCCGGGGACACATCGCCCAGCGGCTCCCGCCCCGGCAGAGCCACCGGAGCTGCCAAGCGGCTGCTGTCGGGCAAATCCAAGAGGAGAAGAACAAGTCCGGGTGGGTTGGTGGCTACAGAAGGTCCCAGCGCCCCAAAAGGGCTGATGGGAACCAGGCACAGGCTCCCAGGTTGCCGTGGGAAGCTGCTGTGAGAGTCGTGAACACTTTTGTCTTCCTCAGGATGGAGATTCCTTCCCGTCCTCCAGCAAAAGGGAGTAAGCTCCAGTCCCTGCCTCGCTGCTCCAGACCTCCTCCTCTTCCAGCACCCACTTGAGCTGTGAGAGAAATCCTGCTGCACCTCCAGGAGCATCCCTCACCCTCAGAGATGAGCCGGGCAGCAAGTCCCAGTGAGGTAAAACCTTTCAGAAAGGAGCCAGGGGCAGCCAGAGCCCCTGGTGTGGGGACAGGACAAGCCCTGGACAAGGCTGCCAGCCCAGACACGCTCAGGTACGTTAGTTCATGTGCCTCCAGGGACATATTTTACTGCCCCCAACGACAGGAATGTCACCTGCAGAATAAGGAGCAGATGGTGCAAACACACACAATTCATGGGGCTTGGGTCCCCCCCGGTGTCACAGTTATTTGGTAGTAATTAGTCCTGGAGCAGACAAGTTTCAGAATTGAAGCAAACTTTTGCATTAAAAAGATTAATTAACCTAAAAACTCAGTGATTTCCATGTCCCCAGATTCTGCCTTGCTCCTGTACCCACCATGGGTAAGCGAAGCCAGCTGGGAAGTCAGTTCTCACCAGCTTCCCAGAGCTCCACTACATATTCTCACACTCTTCCTCCTACCCGACCCCAGCTACATCCCCTCGTCTCTTCCTCCTTCCCCATCGCTGCCACATATAAGCTTTCTGGTTTTAATCCCTTAGAAAGCTCAAACACAGGATTTTCATTGTAAGACAAGAAATCCACATAAATCCATATATTCTCTCCTTTCCTGAGGACATAGTCCTGGGTTCCTGTCACCATCCCTAGGAACTCCATTGCTATGCGAGTGTGTGGGTCAACAGCCATGCACAAAAGGAGGCAGATGAGACTGTGGGACAGGAGGACCACAGCTGGACAGGGCTGCCTCTGCTTCAGAGTACAGGTCTCCAGGGACCAACGCTCTCCTTCCAGCCCTCAGAGGATGCTTTTTCAGCATTAATCACAAAGCTGAAGGGTTTGATGCAATGATCTCTGCCATCACGGATGACTGGAGCGCTGCTAAATCGCTTTGCCTGCTCTACTGCCTCGGTGAGGCTGCCAGGAGCAGCAGCTGTGGCGATTTCTCTGCCTCTTGTCAAGGCAGGGCCTTTCAGGAAAGAAATCATTGCCTAAGACATTCTCCTGCCCATCTCACCTTGGCCAGGCAGTCCACCACGCTGCAGCCTCCCACCCAACACAGGGCATCACGCAGGTAAAAAGAGCCCCTTTGAAACACAGGTCTTCATTAGATTGCTGGCAGGGAATAATCCCTAACCTAGAGCACAACTTCTCCATGAGACACCCAAAACCAGGTTGTTTCCTGTGGCAAGAGATCTTCTTCCATGGCTAACTCACAGCTAAGAGCATGAAGGGCTCCTCAACTAGGTGGACATTCCCAGCCCACCTTGACGGCTTTATCTCCTGGGCCACCACTCGCTTGAGTACTTGTCCTTCTGCAACAGGGACGTTCAGTGGAGGCTGGTCCTTCCCAACCTTCTCACACATGTCCTCACTCGTAATGGGTCCCAAGATGAAGCTCTGGTGTGTGAAAATCAAAGCAACAGAGATGGAGCAAGAGCAGGAGCACCTGGTGCCCATAGCTTGTGGGAGCTCTCAGTCTCCTGAGCCAAGGTCCAGGTTGCCTCCCCCAAATCTCAGTCCTTTCCTCTTGTTCTTCCGCTCCACAAGCCACCTCCCAAGACCACAGGCATCTTCAGCTGCTCTTCCACAACTTGTTTGTCACCAGGACAAACTCAGGACATGTGTCACATTAATGCCCCTGGGAAGAAAATGGTGCAGTGGAATAAATACCCCCCGTCCCTTCCTACCTCCTTGAACAACCTTGTCTTTCTGCAACGCCCCCGGCTCCCAGGCTTCATGGAATATATTTCACGATGAGCTAAGCTCAGCCTCACACCATCCCTTCACAGCTGAGAAAGCTGAAAAGGGAAGATGAAGAACCTAACCTTGCTGAACTTGCACAGATAAAGCCACCAGCAGCCCAGAGCAAAGCCAGGAAGCAACTGCCTGATTCCTAGACAAAATAGTCCTTTCCTCCCCACCAACAGGGACTTCATGTCAGAGTCATTGGCCTCATTTAGAAGGCAAGGAAGGCCACCAAAGAGGAATACTGAGCAGGTTTCAGCCTAGTTTGCTGAGGAGGAATGGGTAAAGATGATCATGACGCCCATCCGCATGTCGTTAGTACAGCACGCTGGCAAATGTGATGGCAGAAAGCAAGTTTCCAGGACAGGAGGATCTTCCAAGCCATCAGCTAAGTGCAGCCAACAGTGGAGAAAGACCACTTGACCTCCTGCTCAGGGAGGCCCAGGCCTGCCTCAGGTGACAGGGATCCCTCCTGGGCTCTCCGCTGCAGGACACCTGCCCACAGGCCACCACTCATCTCCAGTTCACTGCTCCTCCTGCTCCTGCTTCGCCTTCCCTTGCCCTGGGGACTGATGTCCCTGCATTTTAAAAGCAAGCCAGAGCCCAGGACAAGTGCCTCTCTGAATTTTTATAAATGAACAAGAGACATTTCCCCACAGGCTTCCGAGAAAGTCTCCTTCAAAACCCTACGTCCAAGAAGCTTGCACTTCTACCCCAAAAAACTGGCAGTACTACGAGCCAAAGGGCAAAGAGGCAGCCACCCTGGCGAGCCCCAGCGTGGTGACAGCTCCCCCCGGGCAGCTGGGCTAACGAAGCCCCCCGAGCCTCCAGCCACCGCACGCCGCCGGCGGTAACGATTCGCCCGAGGAAATCCCCAGCGCAAACAAACAGCGCTGGCGGGCAGAAAGCAGGAGGCAGAGAGACAGGCTGGCTGCCTGCGGCGCGGGAGGAGGTGGAGAGGCAGGCAGAGGCGAGGAGGGGGCGAGGGAGGCATCATCAGGGACCTCAGGACAGCTCGGGGCATCCTCCAGGACACCCCATCTCAGGGGCTGCAGGTGCTCACCCGACCTCTCCAGTCGCCCTGCCCAGAGCAGGCTTGGAGAGGTGAGTTGGGAGCCTGCTTTTCCTCTGCAGCCCTCTCCTCCTCCTCCCTCTCTTTGGCACAACAGGGACCCCGGCGCAGAGTCCCAGGGGGCTCATTACCTCGGTGGAGAGAGGAGAGTGCCTGCCGAGCTCGCTGCCGGGGTGTGCGGGGAGGCAATGGCTGGCGGTGCCGGCGGGGACACGAGCCGAGCGCCTCCAAAGCCCAGCTCTTCTTTCTGCTGGCAAGGGAGGCAGCAGGGGAGGGGAGCAGCTGCTTCCAGCGACCTTTGCAGTCTGGCGACTGCTCCTCCGCCAGCACAGGACTGTGAGTTTGACTGCGCAGATCAATCAGGAGACGAAATCGAAGCGAGTTCGGCGAGGAAGGAGCCCAGCCTGACTCTGCCCTTCCACAAGCCTGCAGCTTTCCAGGTCCCCTACTCTCCCAGAGGTGCTGCATGAGCCGGGAAAGCTCCAGACACATGCTGTGCTGCTCAGCTTTCCAGGTCTTTCCCTGCTGGGGAGCCACCTCCCCATCTCCACCACTGCTCCGCTCTCCCCAAACCATCTGCAGCCCTGAGTAACCCCATCAACGGCACATCAGCCAACACCGCAGCCAGCAGAGCTGCCCTGGATCCCCATCAGTGCCCCCTGAGACCCAGAGGACACCCCTCCTCTTCCCAGTGCCGTGGTGCCCTCCCTCAAGGGAGGACAGGGAGACTTTGGGGAAGCATCTCTGCACCTCTGTCCCTATCCACCCTTCCCCAATCAGCTGCAGTTCGTCAGGGCAGGGAGCAGACTCTGCCCTGTGCCACTGCAGCCCCATCCCAGGAAGGCTGGAGGGGTTTGGATGCTGGCCCTGTGCCCCACGGCACAGCATAAAGCCAGAGCTGAGCCGATGCTACACGTCCCGTAGTAGGTCCCACCAGTAGACAGAGCTTTGCAGGGGAACTGGTGGGAGATGCAGGCGAGGGCTTCACGGCGAGGCAGGAACCGAGCAAAGGAGGGACAAGTGAACGTGGCACCTAGAGATGCATGTGAGAGAGGAGCTGATGGCCGAGCTCCTCTGCTGTGAGCCCACAGCACCAGGCAACTGCTGCAGCCATAGCAGCTGCTTCTGGTTTGCTCATCTCCTGAACCGCTCGGCACAGGAGTACGGGAGCAAGTCTTTCTCTGACACTGACCTCTTGATGAGCTTTTGCCAACTCACGATCTGGTTACTGTACCGCTGGGCCGACGTTACCCCAAGCTGTGAATCTGCACAGCGTGAAGAGAAGAGCAGCTGGCCACAGCAGATGATAGATATCTACCTTTCTGCATGTCAAGGAGCTGCCATCAGCTCCCGGCAGAAATAAAACCCAGAGGAGCAGCTGAGAGGAACCAGCCATCCAGCGGCAGCGAGAAAACACTGGTGTCCTCAGTGGGAATGAGGCCACGGTTTCCCTCCTTCCATCCTCCCCAGGGTGCCCTACAACCCCACGGAGGGGAACAGAGCCCTGCCGGCTTCAAATGCATGAAGCTGGCAGGCAGCTGCAGACAGGTCTGCTCTGTGAAGAGCCACGGCACATCTCCTTCATCCCCACGGGGCCAGGACATCCCTTCGGGTTTCATCTGAAAGGCAACAGCCCCCAGCGCCACGCTGGGACAGAGACTCCCAGCCCAGCCACTCTCCCAGCTGCCTTAAAGGTCTATCCTTAACCTTCAAGCAGCTCTTCTGCCTTAGGATCCACCCCGCAGAACTGCAAAGATAAGGGAAATGGCCACTTTAAACAGCTTTAAATATACAAGAAGATGTTTTGGTCGGTGGTGTGTGGAAGGGGGCGGGGGGACGGAAGTTTCCAGGGGTCCTGTGATGTGAACATGTGCCCATCCACAAGTTATCCCCGTGGCAAGCAGTCAGTCAGGAACGCAGAGCAGTTACCAACCTGCTCTCCCGCTGCACTCGGCTCCGTCACCCCCCTTCATCCCTGCGGGGCTCTTATAATTCCTCACATTAGCAGAAGATGAACAGGTAAAACCATCCATCTGCGGAGCGAGCGCCCGGCGGTCAGCGTACAAGCCGCCAAAAAAAGCATCACCCCAATTACTCCGCAGCACCAGAAACTCCCAGGCATCCTTCCGCTCCCTCAGACCCTTTGAAATGTAAAGCCATACCCTCCATGTCATTTAATTTGGAGCTCAGACCGGCAGAGCCTCGCTGAGCTTTAGGAGAAACGCAGCCATGCAAAACGTCGATGTGCAAAACCCAGATGTCAGTGGCCTGGAAGACAAGCACACCCCAAGCCCCACCAGTGACTCCATTTCGTGGCCCCAGCGTCTCTGTTGTGCCACCCCAGTGCCAGAGGAGGCTGGCTGCCAGTCCCTGCCCTCTCCTGGCTCTCTTGGAGGGGCCGGCAGCCAGCAGCCCTCGGATGCTGCCTGGGTGCAAGCTGGGGCAGAGCTCAGGCTCTCTGCTGCAGTTGGGCTGCTCTCACATCCTGAAAGCCTCCAAAAGCCTTCCTCAGCTCCCTCTCTGCTCACAGGCCAGGACATCCATGTTTTGAACCCCTATAAGAGATGAAGTTTGGAGAAAGTGGACATGGCAGCCATGGGAATCTGATCCTGTCCCAAAATCTCTACTTCGGCTCTGTTCCAAGTCAGCACAGAAACCTCTTTCTAGTTTCCCCCTCTGCTACCCAGAAGGAGAGGTGGCTCTCCATCATCATCTCCCCTCTTAGGTAGGTTTGCTCCTCTCTCCTGTGCTGAAGACACCTTTTTTGCATTACAGCCCCAGCCCTCCTACCAGCCCTGGCAGGGCAGAGGCACCCTACCCGAGGGACAACATCCAGCAGAAATGCATCTGCTCAAGCCAGGCATGAGCCTCCACCTCCTCACGTTCACCACAGCATCAAGGAGCCCAGGAAAGGCAAATGTTGAGTGGGTTGGGGACAAAGAAATGGGATGCTACCTTGGCACGCCCAGAGGCACTGGTTCCATCAGGTGCTGATCTACTCTTGAGGGTAACAGGTACCTTTGGTCTCTCACCAACGACAGATATCGTAGAAGAGCTCCTGAGAGAAGTCAGCTCAAGGGTGACAGAGGACAAGCACTGACTCATCCCTGAGCCAGTCCCCAGGGAGCTGCTGCCTCCTCTGCCCGCTGTGCTCCGACAGCGGGAGAATAAATGCCTTTTCTCGCTCCTGTGCGAGGAGGAGAGGTGCCTGCTGGCCACAAAGGCAAAGAGGCTTGCCACAGCTTGCTGCTCGCCCGGGATGGAGCAGGGGAAGCAGCACAGGATGCCCGGACATCCCTGCCAGGCTGCAGACCTCCATCAGCTGCTTTGGGACAGTTCTAATCTGGATTCATCCCTGGCAGCTCCACACACGGGTGCTGGAGTTACAGCTGCCAACGTTTCTATTAAAGGCTGATTTTCCCCAGTTTGGCTGAAGCAGAGAGGCTGGGATAAGCTGCCACACGCTGGAAAAGAAATGGGACAAAAGGAGTCCTGGAGCTGAGGGGTCCCAGGCGCTCTCCAAAAGCCTGCAAGCCAAGAATTAAGCACAGCTGGACCTTCCTCTTTCAAGGAGCTCACAGACCAGGCTGCAAGCTGCTCCGGAGCCCTCCGGACTCTGCAACAGCAGAGGCAGCTGGAGACCACAAAGAGGAAGCTGGTCCTGGCAAATCCAGGGGAGTTCAAGAGGGCCAGAATTTGGCAGCGTGATTTTCGACAGCCTGTTGGGACAACTCGAGTTCAGCACCAGGTGTTTGCTCCTCAAAGCAGGATGGGATGTACTGGTCGTACGTAGGTCTGCACCGAACCGTTGCACCTCTCCATACCCTGCTGTGAGTCCCTACAGGTGCAGGCAGAGCAACAGCCACCAGGCAACAGCCTAAACAGAGAAAAAGCACACGCTGAGCCCACAAAAACCTCCCCAAGATGTGATCAGCTCCACAGACCACCGCCCCTGCTGCCATCACGAGGACTGGCAGCTCAGGACACCTCCAGCCTGCTGCCTCTGCCCGAGGCCACCAGCGCGCAGCAGCTTCAACTCCACCAGCATCCGAAGGGCAGCAGCTGCCACAGGCAGGCAGAGATGACAGGGTTGGACAAATATTTATAGCCCTACCAAAAGAAGAGACCCTGGGGGGACTTTCTGAGTGACCCTCTGCTTTGGAGCAAGCAGCTGGGCTTGGCCTGGCCATCAGTGCTCCAGCCACCGAGGCAGCCCCAAAGCCAGCGCTGCCTCTACAGCACGTAAGCTCTGGGCACGGGAAGGAGCGGGATGTGATTTTGTTCTTTCATCCCTGTGATCCGATCACCACCCAACCTCGCCACTCATCCATCCATATTTTGACTCGATGCAGATGAGAAATGTTTTCTTTCTCCCGAAGCGGGGCCTTTCCTACATTTTATCCCTAACTAGCACTGAAAAAAAAAAAAAAAAAAAAAAAAAGTGCAAGTTAGTCATAGCACAATGGTCCCTTTTCTGGAGGTAAAAATGCCACCGCTTTCAAATGTATTATCTCCCTGCTCCACAGGTTTCAAAGTGGGAGCTTCACACACAGGGAAACTGGGCCAACAGCGTTTGCTGGAAAAGAGCAGTATTTCTAAGAAGCTGTTTCGCATTTGATCAGGTTCATTTTGCTGTTTCTCAAGCCTGGCACAGCTGGCAAGGTCTGGCTCAGAGGGCTACGGGGAAGAACCAGCCCCGAAAAAAACTCATTAGGACCCTGCTAAAATAATTGTAGAGAGGCAGATTGGTCTCATCCTCAAATTAATTGACTGGCTGGCAAGGAGGGGAGACCTCAAGGTTTGGGATGGTGTCACTGCTTGAGAGCGCCGGACCCATTTCCAAATGCCTGACAAAAGAAAACCTTCTGAGCCAACTGCATCCTCTGGGATTCTCTATAAATACATCCGTGGAGAACACACGTACAGACTGAGTCGATAAAGAGATCTGACAGAAAAGCACTGTAGTATTTTACTCTCCCTCCTTGCCCAAGGCAAACCATCGCGGTTCTCCCTCTCCCTTGGACAGCTGTACGAAACATCCCCGGCTTCCTCCGTGATCATTAATCCTCGCTGCAAAGGCGAGGGGGGAGCAAAGCTTTGTGTCTGAGCGGATTCATCTCTGTGACAATTCTGCAAGGCTGGGTAAGTCGTTACGAGGCTGCGAGCCCCAGCTCCCCATAAGCGGCAGCTGGGAGAGCGAGGTGGCTTCTCGTTCCCTCCCGGGTTGAGAAGGCCCCCCAGCAGGACCACCGGCTGGCGGGCAGCACTGGGCCAGGCTTTTGGCTGTCGGGCCACCAGGGATGCCCCCATGGTTTGGCATGCATGGGAAGATAGGTGCTTGAAGTTCAATCTCCTTCCAAGAGCTGCCTTCGGAAGTGTTTCTGGAAAAGGAGCTGGGGTGGCAGTAGGACCAAAATGCTGGACATCACCCATGGTGGCAGAGACCTGGGGTTGAGCCACCAGGTGGAACAATCTCCCCAGGGATGCGGTGGAGTCCCCATCACTGGAGGCTTTCAAGATGCAATTAGGTGCTGGATAACCTCATCCAGGCTCCCTTTCCCATAAAAGGTTGGACCAGACGATCTTTCAAGGTCCCTTCCCATGTGGGCTGTTCCCATTCTGTGATCAATCAGAACTGGGGAGGCCATGGTGGCCAGGAGCCTGCGTCCCAACACCATCTGCTTCCCCAGGACCCCTCTGCCCGCTGCTGGGGCAGACGCTTGCACGGACTCAAGGAGAAGCTGGGGGTAAAACTGGGTGATTTCACACATGAGAGAAGCTGCAGAGGCAGGGAAGGAGCCTTTGTTAACTACTGGAGCCCAAAGCTGGCCAGAAAACCTCTTTTCTGCTCAAAGCAGCGACGCCGCCAGAGCTGCGGTTTTTACACCTGCCCCCGTGCAGCCGACGAGCGGAGCCAAAAGAGAGGAAGAGGAAAGGAGCTTGTGAGCACGAGGAGGGTCCAGTGCCGACACCGAGCGGCACACGCTGGCCCGCCTGGCACAAGGTGGCCGTGCCAGGGCAGCGCCCGGCAGCGGGACATGAAGCCCGGCCAGCGCTAAAGTCACCGCTCGCCCGCACGGACCAGGGCAGAACTGAGAGCAGATGAGTAGTAGCCCGGGGCTGCCAAATTCCTCTGGAGAAGTGGGAAAGCGGGGCTGCCTGCTGCGAGTGGCAGGAGACGTGACGCAGAGCCCCGGGTCCCCATATGTTCCATTAGCGGCGCAGGAGGAGCGCGTTCCCCTGCAGACACGGGTCAAACGGACCCGCTCCGCCCCACCAGCCGACCCCCAGCCGGGTCCCAAGGTCCCCACGGCGTTGAAGGACATTGCCCACCAAAAAACCCCTTGCCCCTGGCTGCACTCCCAGCCTGACCCCCTGGGCGTCCTGCCCTCCCCTGCCCAGCGCTGAAGGCGAGGTCACTCACAGGACCAACACTTCTTCGGAGGGTTTTGTCATTTGAAATATTTAATAAAGAGAAGTCTCCGGGGATGCGCCAGCTGATGTGATGTGACATGCAGCCGGGGGTTGCCAACCAGCAGCGGGCAGGCGGCCTCGCTGGAGAGGGACCGCTGAAAACCAGCTGTCGGTGCAGGTCAGCGGGAGATGAACGTGCCCGCAAAGGCACCAAGTCCATGCAGAGACACCTCAGGGTTCCTCTCTGGTTCCTGCAGTTGCATGTCACCATCCGGAGAGGCTCGGGGTGGAGCATTGCAGTGTCCACCCCTTGCCTTCTCCTCCTGCCCAGCCCAAGCCAAGAGCTCCACTGGCTGCTAGCAGAGAGGACATGCCAGCCAAGGGTGTCCTCCAACACTGCTGGCCAAGCTACTCCAGAACCCATCCTCAACATCATGCAGGCTGGTAGGGAACCAGGGGTGGGTAGGGAGAGACTTGTAGCTTGCTGGAACCCCCATCCTTAGACTGTCTTTCCCAAAAATAAGATAAGGCCAAGATCTCATCTACTTACATCACCTCTTTTACCAGCAGCAGAAACAGGGTGTGTAAAGCCTAGTGAGAGGAGAGAGAATTACTAACTCCACACACACTCACCACAGGCCCACCAGCCCCCAGGCAACCAGAAACACTTGTCCAGAGCCATTTCTGATGTTGTGCTCTTCTGCTCTCCCTCCTTTTTTTCTTGTGGCCATGAGCAGCAGTGGAAGACCTCAGCAGCACACGGCAGGTTGGATGAGACATCCCCCATGCCTCCTGTGGGGGAGCAGACTACAAACACCCAACACATCCCCAAGCCCAGTGGGGTTCCTAAAGGAGAAGAGAGAATCAATCCACCACATAGCACTCGTGGATATGAGTGACACCATTGAGGGCTTCCTTGGTGACAGGATTAACCAAGCCAGAGCAGCATTTGAGTTGAGTTTTGTTTCTAAGGGGGAAGAATAAGTAGTACGGGTCTTGCTTCTTTCCCTTCATTTCCAAACTCTGCTGCTAGCTGGCTACCACCAGTGGGGCAAAACCAGCGGGGTGGCTTGTCGTCAATTTCCCACTCTGAATTAGACCATAAAGCTGAGGTCAAAAAAAAAAAAGACAAAACCAAAATAAAACAGAATCTGGAAAGGAAAACTCACCCTTCAGCAGCAGTCTGTCTGCACTGTCCACCCCGAGCATCCACATCTCCCCGGGGTTTCCCATCATCAGCCACCTCCCCACCCCAACCAAGTACCCCCCACTGGAGATGTTACTGCTCTGTGGGTACACCCACACCAGAGGTATCCAAGGGACAAGGGCTGCTGCAGCCCCTAGGTACACAACCGGTGGGCACTGGATATTAGCGAGGTCCATCTGCAGAGCACAAGCCACACGTGACCCAACTTACAGCCCAGCTTGGTACTCATGCAGACACATGCAAGGGCTCCCAAAACACTTCCCCCAGAGTCCATATCCTTACTCCAAGCCCCTGCCAGCCCAGGGCCCAGCAGCCTGTCATGCTGTCAGCTCTGGTCTCGTCTCTGCCATCAATACGAGTTAGGCACGTCAAATCCTCTATGACTCTCAAGGGCTTTTTTTTTCCCCCCGTTTTTATTTGATGCGTGACGATGGCTTAACAGCAGCATCAGACAACCTCCTGTCTTCCTGGTAACTCTACAGATCACATGGGCTTCAACTGAAGGTCATCCCACCTAGCCAGGCAGTTGAGGCACCACCTCTCTCCCCAGCACCCCAAACCTCTCTCAAGACATCCACAAACTGATCCCCATGGTCACCTTGGGGCACTGGAAAAGGGAAGGAGGAGGATGGAGAGCTCCATCTTCCAGAAAGTCACAGGCATATTCTGCAGGGTGACCCATGATGCAAGGAGGAAGAAGGTCATGGTCATCTGGATGAGTCCTTCCAGGCCCACGTGATGAGACATTGAGGGCAGCAAAGTCCCAGACTGGTGGTGGTAAGTTCTGGATAAAGCTATCCCACTCCCTGTGCTCCCTGGGGAGATGGATATGGGGAGATGGGGGAGATTAAGTGGTCTTCAGCACATGGTCCCCCCAGAGGCCACAGGAGACCAAAGGGGTTCATGAGGACAGGCAAAGCTATGGTTGAGGAACAGCGCCAGCAGAGAGGGTTGGGCATCTGCAGTACTTCCTAGACCCCCAGAGGAAAACCTCGTGCTGGAGCTGATCAGCTGGAGCTTCTGCTGCGATGGAGGCTCACACACACACACAGCCTGCAGCCTCACACACGGTGAGCTGGTACTTCAAAACGCTTCATTCACAGAGCCCAAAATAAACAAACTAAATCAGCCAGGAGAAAGAATTTAAGTGGAAAAACATCCCAATAACCGAGCCCTCTTTGCAAATGTTTTACCAGCTGCCGACCCCAGACCCCCGACACGGCCAAGCAATAGGATCCCTCCATGGGTTTGCCTCTAAAACACAAACCGTGTGGGATGGGAACGCAGCTCCACAGACCGTCGTTGGCAACAACTGGGAGAAAAGCCACGTCAACAGACCTGAGCAAAGGCAGCAGCCATAGCAGCACCGTCAGGGGAGCAAGGGGGGAAAGATGAGGTGCAGCTATAGTCACAAGGGCGCTGGGCACCCCGGGTCAGCTGCTGAAAAGGACCACGTGTAAGTTCCCAGTCCCCTACAGACAGAAAGCCATTCACATTAAGAAGCCATTCTGGGCACTGGGTAGAGGAGGAGAATCTGAAGGATGGCACAGATCCCGGACACGTCAGCCGGGGGACACCTCGGTGGCACCACGGAGAAGGGAGGAGCGTTCAGCGAGTATTTCAGCAATTTAGGACAAAGCCAGACAACACAGGCAGAGGATGTGGGTGAAATGTTTGCTCTTCCACGGGAAGATACAACATACGGCTCACGGGTCCAGATAACATACATTTAATATGCGCTGAAGTCCCAGCTGACAAGCTGTCTGCGTGTCAAAGGGGGGATCTCTGGCCAGCTGGAGATGCTAGAAAGTCCCAGGAGAGACAGCAGCCTGTACCTGCCAACACTCAAACGGGCAAATAGCTGACTCGGGGCAAGCACAGGCTGGTCAGGCAAAGACTGAGCCACAGCAAAATAAATGGATGGCTGAACGGGACCAGATCACCAGGAAGCAAAGGAGACCGGCATAATTAATGCCAGCCAGCACACGCTCACAGCTGTCAGACCCTGTTGGCAAACGTCATTTATTTTTATGGCGACTGATAAACCAACCAGCGCTCGTGCCATTCACTCGACAGGACTCCATACCATTTCCCGTTTTCAATCAAGAAACTACAGCTCCATCAAAGGACAGTGGCACACGTTTGAAGTCACTGGTGGCTGGCTCAGAGCAAACCCATGACAGGGGACAAGATCTCCACCAGAGGTCTGTGCACCACAGCAATAAGACCGGTGCTGAAATAAAGCATCCATTTGTGCTACTGAACTTCCTACGCTGAAAACAGGTCCCAAAAAAAAAAGGATCCAGGAATTAAGATTGGAAAACATGGAAAATACTGGAAAATACAGGAGTGGAAGACTTTATAAACTCCATATATTTAGCTTATCAAAGAGAGAGGCAAGGGGTGACTGCACCCTAACCTGCCATAGCTGACAAGAAAAGCAAAGCTCGCTCCAAGCTCGTGGCCAAAGGAATAATGCATTTCCCTGGCTATAAACCAGAGCAAGTCAAGTCTTTTTAGCACCTCACAGAGCACTCTGTCTCAGCTCCCCATAGATGGCCAAGGTGCAGAAAAGCATGGCAGCCCATGCCAGGCAGAAGCCAGCCTGATAACTTCCCAAATCCTTCCTGGCTTCACAGAGTCCATGCTGGCTGCCACTGCTCGAGATGTGCACTGTAAAGCAGTGATTCACACACCCATGGAGGTGGGAAGTGTCCTAGTACAGAGCCCAGGCCTTTTCAAGATCATCTAAAGAGATTAAACCCCAGTTTTCCAAGTTAGGCCAAGTCAGAGTTTGGAGCCAGCCAGCTCATGTTCTGGCTCATAGGAGGCAGCCAGGACGATGCTGGCATCACTCTCCTCCTTCATCACTCCACTTGCATATCCTCATCTTCCTCAGCTGGAGAGAGCACAAAACTGACCCAAAACCCCACAGAAAGAGGCCAGGTTGAGCCAGTTGCTTCTAGGGCTGCTGTGGGAGACACCTGCCAGCTCCATCTTGGACATCATTAGCCACCTCTCCAACTGCCAGAGGAGTCCCAGGGCTGGGAGATCCGAGCCCACCCACCTGGCAGAGCCCTCTAGATTCCAGTATGGATGCAGGGAGATGCAGGCACATGCAGCCCACTGGGGAGAACTCATTACATCCAAGACAGAATAAATGCTCCTTGAAATGGCAGGAGGTTACAGGGGAACAACCCGCTTCCAGTGTTGTCAGAAAGGGTTCCCACCAGGGAGGATCTTTGCAGAAGCTCTTCCTTGGGAGTCAGGACTGACAGGTCTGACCAGCAGCCATGCTATGGAGCAGGAGTGGTCACCCCAGGAAAGTGGGACATACCTGCCTGGCAGGAGGAAGAGGCATCGGCAGTAGCTATTAGGGAAGAAATGCTTTCTAGGGACACTAAATAACCCCAGCCTACGCCGTAAATAACCCCCACAGAACAACAAGCCAGCAGGCTCTCCTGGGCTTCTCCAAAGGCAATTCTAGCCAGCAAGCTGCTGCTGCTGCTGCTGCCAGCCTGCCGTCCCAGGGGAGGGATGTCCTCTTACCTACCAGGGATGGCTGCAGCCATTTTCCCACAGTTCCCAAAAGACTCATGGAAATGCCAGCTCCTGAGCCCCAGGACAGCCCGGGGAGCGAGGAGGCTCACTGCAGGGACAGTCTGACCACAGCATCTCCTGTTCCACGCCAGTCCATCTCCCTTCTAAACCTAAGGAAAGGAGACTCCGGCACCCTATTTATTTTTTAAGAATTGTTATCAATTTTATTTTTAATCTTCTGAAGCAGCAGCAGACTGGGACACACGACACCCAGGCTGCTGAAAGCCAGCACCACTGCACCCACACTGCCCTGAGCCATGGGCATCCCTGGTAGATTCAGCGTGGCACCAGCGAGTCCAGAAGGAGACACTCTTCCCCTCCACGTCCACCAGCCTTCGGCCTCGGGGGCCTGATGTCCCCAGCAGTTAACCTCAGGGGATGCCACAGGAAGGGCACTGGAGGGCCACTCATGGTGGGGCTTCCTCCAGCTCTGCCCCCAATTTCTCCACCATCTCTCGCTGTCCTGGTCCCTCAGCCGGTCCCCAAACACTCAGCTCCTTCACTCCACACATCCCCTCCAGTTCCCTTCTCCTCCTGTTCCCCCTCCCTGTTTTTCAGCATCTCCACAGCTTTCTCCACCCTCCCTCCCCACTTCCACCCTTCTCCCTGCCTCTTCCACCCCTCTTCTCCATCTCCTGCTCTCCCACACCTCCTTCCTATGACCAGGTGGCCATGCCATCCTCCCTCCACTTCAGCTAATTCCCTCTCTCCACAGGAGCTGGAGTTTCATCTCTGCTGCTGAGACCCCTTTCACGGCTCCTGGCTTTTTGCCATCCCATCCCCTTCCTCCCCACTGCCACCAGGATGGGAGGGCAGCAGGAAACCTGCGCACTTGACAGGCCTGACCCCCAGCCCTCATTAATAGCACCCTTCTCAGAGCAGGCACAGCGTGAAATAAATAAATAAAGCAAAATCTCTGTCTCGCTGCTGTCTCGGGTTGCTTAAGGGAGCCGGGTGCCGGGGGTGGGATGAAGGATGCTATTTGGAGAAGCTGTCTCCATGGCAACCCCTATTCCCACCACCAAGCGGGCACAGGTCACCTGTTTCCATGAAAGTTTCCCCCGCTCCCTCCCCATCCCTCTGCCCCAGGAAGTGCCAGCACAGCCCCAGAGCGGTCCAGCCTGAGGGAGAAGCTGCAGAGAGGCAGGAGAAGCAGCAGGAAAGCTGCTGGCATGGCTGCAAACGGCCTCCCAAGTCCCCCACACCACGTAGGAGGAAGCCAGGGCATCCCCCACTGCGCAGCGTGTGGGGACCAGCAGCACCCACTCCCCTCTGTCCCACACCAGCAAGGCAACCCCATCACCAACCCTTCACCTCTGTGCCCACATCCCCACGGTCGGTCTAACATGGGCAGGAGGGCCACACTCTGCTGCAGGACTTGAGGACGGACACAGGCACGCAGGCTGACACACGTGCTGTTGGGACCGGGGCAGAGATCTAAACACATCCCCTCCCTCCGCACGCAGCCCTGGGTGCTGCGTTTCCATGCAATTTCAGTTATTTATTTTAATTAAAAAAAAAAAATTAAAAAAAAAAAATCAGTCCCTCCCATGAAAGGCTGCCAGGTGCTCCCAGAACAGCCCGTGGTTCCCGTTTTAGCTCCCAACAACTCCGTCTCTCATGCGACAGATGCGCTCGCCGGGACCTTTCCCCAAGTACGGCAGCGTCAGCCCCGCGTCGCCCAGCACTTCCCGCAGCCAACCTGATGCTCCCACCCACACCAGCCCCCTCCCCGCACGCCCCCACGTCCGCCACGGGGCTGGCAGCAGGACCCCATACCCCCCCTCCCCACCAAAAAACAGCCGGCAGAGTTCCAGGAAGAGACAGAGAGAGGATGGAAGAGGAGAGCGAGGAGCTGGTTCTGCTCTCCCCCAGCTCTCCAGCACAGGGGGAGGACGAGCAGCATCAGTTCTCACACACTGCCAGAGCTAACGCATCTTCTGCTGGTACCAGCCAGGGTGGGCAAGAGGGTGGGCAAAGAGCCTCTGGTTGAAGTTCTGGGGTCGGTAGCCCAGCAGCCATCCCGCGGCACAGCGCAGGCTGGAGGGATTCGCACGGTTCCCCCACAGGGCTGGGAGTTTCGCCAGGAAAAGCAAGTTTATAAATAGTGCATTTCAACACGAACAAACGCAAGTGGCAGAACTCGACAGCCAGATAAGCCAGGGGATGGGCGCCGGCCCCTCCCCAGCATCATCCTCCTCCTCCTCCAGGAAGGATGGTCCCTTCCCTCCATCGCCCGGCTGGTCAGGACCACCCTCGCTCTCTGGAAAGGCTGGACGTGGAGGAGTCTTTGTTCAGATGTGCTGCTTGGGAACACCCTTGCCGCAGCTGGTCTGGCAGCCAGAGCAAGGCAGCAGAGCCGGCTTCAAAAAGACCAGAAGCAGAGGGGATGGCCACCTGCTCTGCTCAGGGGTGAGGGCAAACACAGCCCACAGCAGCCAGCCGCCCAGCCAGGGCCAAGGGCCACAAACTTCAACGTACTGCTTGAAACCAAGTGTTCATAAGCCCATGGGCCAGAAAGTTTCTAACTTCTCCTCCAGCTCCTGCAGAAGACAGCTGCCCCACGGGTGATGCTGGCACTTGAAACAGAAGTTTCATGGCACAATGCATTACACCAAAGGGGCACATACCTGCCAGATCCTAACAACAAGCGAGACACTCAAGGGGAAAACCAGCTTTTATCCCTGCGTTAAGGAGAAGAGAAGCAACTCACCGGTAAGAACTTGCTTCTCGTAAACACAAAACAGCAGAAAAGACACCCCTGTGCCTAAGGAGTGAATGGGAGGACATCCCTGCTGGGGAACTACCTGCCAGATTGCAAAAGGAGAAGATCTTGATGGTAGTGCCCAAGGGAAGACATCGAGAGATGACACGTCAGAGCAGCCCCATCAACTGTCAGCAAGAGAAGCCTCTGACAGTTCACCAAACACATGCAACGCTCTTCTTGCCACACTTGCTTACCTTGATGTAGGTGTCAAGGGCTGGGTGGACACGGTTGACTGCTAGATGGATGGACAATGGCGTAGTGAACGGGAAGGTCGCCATGACCACATGGCTGGGAGCAGGGAAGGAGAAGATCTTGAAGCCATACTTCTGGAACCGCTTGATCTGCTCTTCTGATGGCTTTGCGTCTCCCTCGCTCAGGATTCGGCCTATGGCAAAGCGGCACTTCTCTGGAGACACCTGATCAAGGAGACAGACAGATGGTGTCAGAAGAAGAGAGAGGCTTAAGACCTGCCAAAACCTCAAGCTCCTGTGCATGGAGGCAGGAGGCCACCATGAATCAGGGTAAATGCTATGGCCCAGCAGTTGCCCTCTCCTCACCACGACTGATCCAGGCCCAAACTGTCCACACTCCTCCCAGCCTCAGCTCACAGCCCACTGGGAAAGGTACTGCTCCTCTCCTTGGAGAGCAGAGGGACTTGCAGCAGAGAAGAACTAAACCCCACCAGGCCGCTCACCCAAACCCACCCCAGGTGACAGCTACTGCAGAAAGCATCTCTCCTGACACCCCCATCGGAGACCCGACTGTTGAGTCACCGCCATCCCCATCTGCAGGGCATCCCTGCAACTCCAAAGGGGGGCTAAAAAGAGATGTGACCACAACCTGCCCAGCTTCCCTCCATCCCAGCCCCAAGGAGGTCACCCTGCAGGAGCACCTGCCCCCAGCAACCACCTGAACACACACAACCCACCAGCATGGACCACCAGTACTAAGCAGGAGATAAATCCAGAGGCTGCTGTGTCCCTCCTAAGTGGGCACACTCAGTCCAGTGCAGTTTTAGCAGTGGGGAAACTGAGGCACAACAGAGTTACATGCAGTCACTAAGCTGCTTGCAGCAATACAAAGAGAAACACTTCTTGGATCTTGGACTCCAACCACATGCAAGACATGAAACATGCTCTCTTTCCAGATTTGGGGATGCCTGCCGTTAAGACAGGAGGCTGCAGAGCCCCCAGCCCAGCAAGGGGGGTGCTCAAGGCTCTGCTCCCAGCACGGTGACAGCCCACAGGACCCTGGCATCTCCTGGGCCACAGCTTTCATTTCTGGTTTTTAACAAAATCCCACCACTTGACTTCATGTTTACCCACAGCACTAGGCAGGACAGCCCAGCAACTCCCTCCCACCAACACCACCCAAGGGCACAACGTGCCTTCCTACCGCTGAGCTCAGAGCCCAGCTCCCTCCCTTGTCCCCAGCAGAGCTGCTGTCCTTTCTGTCCCCAAAGAGACACTCAAAGGAGCCAGCAGGCAGAGACAAAGCTCCTTGCCCCAGGGCACACTGGCCTAAAAAGGAGCCCAGGAAGAACAGGGGGTGCAGGAGCCACCAAGGAAGGGGACACCATCTGAGTGTTCGTGCTTCCCTGCCACCTGCTCTCAAGCCTGCTGGATAATGAGATGATGGGGCAACCAGCAACCAGGAGCAGCAGATGCACAAGTCTGGCCACCTTCTGCCACCCTCTTCCGGTGAGGGCTGGAGAACCAAAGTCCCCAAACTCCTGCCACACAAGGCAGCAAAAACTCACCAGGAGTTTTTACTCCTGGCCAGGAAGCCAGACAGTGGCAACAAGACAGAGGGACACCCTGCAAGCGTTTGGCATCACAAAGCTCTCACGGGGATGGTGGGAGGCAGAGAGAGGGTGCACATAAGGTCAGCATGTTATCACTTCCCATCCCCATGTGCCCCCCCAAAAGGGGATCTCCGCTCTGCTGTCCCCAGCCTCATCCCTGATGGTGCCTGCGCTCACCAACGTCTTCTCCTGCAGCATAACTACCCACACCGCACTCCTTCTCCTCCCTTCCTCTTAAACACCCTTTAATGCTGCACGGCAGGACCATCCTGGAGGGGAAACACAAGCAGATGTAAATAGGAAGGGAGAAATCAGGCTGTCAGAAGCAGCAGAAGCTGCCATCAGGCTGGGGACCTGCCTGACAGCTCTCTCTTGCCCTCCTGTGCTGCCAGAGGGAGCTGCAGACAGGGCTGTGCTGAGCGGGGCTCCCTTGGGGCTGGGAAGGAGAAGCAGATCCACCCCACAGACAGCAGGAAAGGGCATCCATGGGGAAAGGCCCAGATGAAGCAAGGAGACAAGGGAAATCTATATAGAATTTCTTTAAACACGCAATCTCCGTTTACATCCTGAGCAAAGACAGTTCACTCCCAGCCCCAAAGCAAGCGATGGAAGGACCTGAGCTGCTGGAGTGGGCACCACCACTGGGACCAGGAGTGTTTGCTGCCTCCTTTTAACTTCCTTTTCATAGCACGCAGCCCCGCAGGCGCTTTCTCAAGGGCAGCAGCAAGATTTACCTCTTCCCCTGCCTGGCAAAACCTGTCTCATGGGAGGAAAGAAATACTCTGGTTAAAACCAGCCCTTCCCTAACAAATTCATCCTTCCAGGGTGGCCTCTGCTCCCTCAAGCGCCCCGATAGAGAAGTTTTAGAAACAATTATTTAACCTATTCGTCTCCGGCTTTGCATACGGGAGCAACGCCCACATTTCTGCATTCAGAAAGGGGTTTTGGCCTCATCCATCCAAGGCTTGGGCACAGGCCGATGGCTGAGCACACCAACACGTGCACTGCAGGCAAAAGGCCTTAGCACGTGCCTCCAGCTAAATGTGAGCAGAAACACTTGGCTGGAGCCGAGCACAAACCCGCCTGCCACATCCAGTCCTCGCCGACAAGTTATTTTTGCTCCTGCCAGAGGTGGGAGAAGGAGGGAGAAGTCCTCTGGGCTGCTAAATATTAAATAAAAAGGAAAAAGGGGGGGGAAAAAAAGTGCAAATTAATATTAATCTTGTCCATTAAAACACATAAAACGTTGCTGGCAGGGGTTCGGCAGCACTCGAGGAGCATCCTTGTGTGAATGCTGGAGAGCCTGGAGCCAGCAGGGAGCCCAGGGATAGCGGTGACAGCGGCCGCCCCAAGGCCTGGTGTGACCCCAAGGTAGCCCACGGGCTCCCGGCCGTGGGGCTGCCCCCAGACCCACTCCCAGCAGAGAGCCAGCACACGGCTGCTGCTCCCCAGCTCTGGCATCCCCATCCCCTCTGCTAGCAAGAGCCTCCTTTGGCAATGAGTCCACCAGCACAGCAAATGGCACCTGCAGGCCATCAGCCCCTTCCTGCTGCAGCACCAGGGGCACCAAACCCCCCAGGAGCTGGTGGCCGAGGGGCAGGCTCAAGGTGACTGTCTGGCCAGAGCCCGGTGCCTGCGCTCACCAACGTCTTCTCCTGCAGCATAACTACCCACACCGCACTCCTTCTCCTCCCTTCCTCTTAAACACCCTTTAATGCTGCACGGCAGGACCATCCTGGAGGGGAAACACAAGCAGATGTAAATAGGAAGGGAGAAATCAGGCTGTCAGAAGCAGCAGAAGCTGCCATCAGGCTGGGGACCTGCCTGACAGCTCTCTCTTGCCCTCCTGTGCTGCCAGAGGGAGCTGCAGACAGGACTGCGTCGAGCACCGCTCCCTTGGGGCTGAGAAGGAGAAGCAGATCCACCCCACAGACAGCAGGAAAGGGCATCCATGGGGAAAGGCCCAGATGAAGCAAAGATACAAGGGAAACCTATATAAAATTTCTTTAAACACGCAATCTCCGTTTACATCCTGAGCAAAGACAGTTCACTCCCAGCCCCAAAGCAAGCGATGGAAGGACCTGAGCTGCTGGAGTGGGCACCACCACTGGGACCAGGAGTGTTTGCTGCCTCCTTTTAACTTCCTTTTCATAGCACGCAGCCCCGCAGGCGCTTTCTCAAGGGCAGCAGCAAGATTTACCTCTTCCCCTGCCTGGCAAAACCTGTCTCATGGGAGGAAAGAAATACTCTGGTTAAAACCAGCCCTTCCCTAACAAATTCATCCTTCCAGGGTGGCCTCTGCTCCCTCAAGCGCCCTGATAGAGAAGTTTTAGAGACAATTATTTAACCTATTCGTCTCCGGCTTTGCATACGGGAGCAACGCCCACATTTCTGCATTCAGAAAGGGGCTTTGGCCTCATCCATCCAAGGCTTGGGCACAGGCCGATGGCTGAGCACACCAACACGTGCACTGCAGGCAAAAGGCCTTAGCACGTGCCTCCAGCTAAATGTGAGCAGAAACACTTGGCTGGAGCCGAGCACAAACCCGCCTGCCACATCCAGTCCTCGCCGACAAGTTATTTTTGCTCCTGCCAGAGGTGGGAGAAGGAGGGAGAAGTCCTCTGGGCTGCTAAATATTAAATAAAAAGGAAAAAGGGGGGGGAAAAAAAGTGCAAATTAATATTAATCTTGTCCATTAAAACACATAAAATGTTGCTGGCAGGGGTTCGGCAGCACTCGAGGAGCATCCTTGTGTGAATGCTGGAGAGCCTGGAGCCAGCAGGGAGCCCAGGGATAGCGGTGACAGCGGCCGCCCCAAGGCCTGGTGTGACCCCAAGGTAGCCCACGGGCTCCCGGCCGTGGGGCTGCCCCCAGACCCACTCCCAGCAGAGAGCCAGCACACGGCTGCTGCTCCCCAGCTCTGGCATCCCCATCCCCTCTGCTAGCAAGAGCCTCCTTTGGCAATGAGTCCACCAGCACAGCAAATGGCACCTGCAGGCCATCAGCCCCTTCCTGCTGCAGCACCAGGGGCACCAAACCCCCCAGGAGCTGGTGGCCGAGGGGCAGGCTCGAGGTGACTGTCTGGCCAGAGCCCACCGGCACTCAGCCAGGGACACCACAGGACACAGCAGACAACGAGCACATTCTGCTGCCTGATGACAAAAGGTCTATTTTTGGTGACAAGTCAACATCCGCGGTGGGTGGCCAGCTCTGGGTGGACCAGCCTCTGCCAGAGGATGCTTCACTGAGGTCAGGAGAGCACCGAGAACGAGGAGGAAGAGGAGGCCATCTCTTCCTCCCAGGGGAAAGGCAGCCTGGGTGACTGATCCCACCTTGCTGGACCTCCAGGAACAAGGAGCCAACAGTGCACACCATCTCCTGGCTCCCGTGCCACCATGGCTACAGCAGGTATGAGCACACAGAAGCACCCCACAGAACACCGGGGTGCTTGGTGCCTGAGCCAGCACACCAGGCATCAGCGTTGCAGCTGCCAGCCAAATGACTCACCCCAAACTAGCCCCATCTTTACACGCCCAGGGGCAAGGTAGCCCTCTGTCCATTCTGCCCAAGGACAACCTTGCTCCCAGCACCCTGCCTGGCCTGGCCTGCCTGTCAGCGAGACATGGGTCTCCCCAGGAACCAATTCAGGAGCCACAGATCAGCCTGGAGAAGGTCCCGCCAGCAGCCCAGCTCCTCTGGCAGAACCCAGGTCTGATGGCTTGCCCAGGAGAGTCAGGCAAGAGGAGACTCATGCCACCATGTGGAGCTCAATGCACCATAGCTACAACCTGCACAGCCCTGCTGTGCCCCAGCCACCACAGCATCTATGGAGGCAGGAGGCTCAGGCTGACGTCATCATGAGCAAAGGCAGCCCTTTCAAAGAAAGGCAAGGTCTGAGGGGCTGCCTGCCAAGCCTTTAAGGGCAGGTTGGGCTCCCATCACAAGAGCCAACCACATGGCCTCCAGAGCTTGGGAAGCCTGGTCACAGAGATGCATTATAGGGGTTATTGGTCCCTGAGAGTTTCCACCACCCTCCAAGGCTTGCTCCACACACATGCAATGCCCGGAGCCTTCACTGTGCCCATCCTGAGCACCACCTGCCCCACAGGCTCCAAGAGAGAGGCCATTTCCCTGCAAAGCATCATCACCAGGCAGAAGTCCCAGAGTGCCTTGACCACAGCAGGCCAAAAGCTGTCTTCACCAGCTGAGCCCTGAATCCAGGGAAACCTCCCCCAAGCACCAACACCAAGATGGGTCTCCTTGGCCACCAGTGCCATTCAACCACACTGGCAGAGGCGGTCTTCCCCTCCTGAGAGGTCCAACTGTAAAAGGAGAAACAGATGGCTTCCAAAACCCTGGGAGGCCACCAGAGACTCAGACAATTTCTGCAGCCCCACTGCCTGCTCCAGCTGCAGGGTGAAGGCAGAGATGTCACAGCTGCAGGGAACAGCAGAAAAGACATAGGACCAGAGAGAGGAGGCAGTTTCATCCTGCATGGCCACCCCAACTTTCTAGGGTCATGTAGGAACCGCCCCTTCCCAGCCTCGCCTGGTGCTGCCAGGGAAAGCAGTCCCTGTGCCAGCCATGGCAGGAGTCACCACAAATATCCTTATCAGGATCCGTGGGGCTCAGCAGAACAAGCTTTCACCACCCCATGCTTCGGCAAACAGAGAGGCAAGGCACAGTGCCCAAGCAGAAAGTCTGCAGGGCAACCACAGGCATGTCCACATCACCTCCTTGGAGGAGGACAGCACCAAGCATGGACACTGAGCCCTTCTGACAGTGCCAACCACCCCGCTCTGCCCCCAGAGATGCTGGGGGAGGAAGCAGCAGCACCAGGGTTCTCAGCTCCAGAAAAGGACCTCGACACAAGGACACAAACTAGTGGTAGGGGAACTGGCCACTCTGACCACATGGGCCCTACCTTGCCAGGCACTCCCATGGCTCCCAGCCCTCACTGCTCCAAACATGACACTTTTGTGGACAAAAGTGTCAAGCACATCTAGTTGAACCCTGCTCTGCCCAGCTCATGCTGGGGAGTACGTGTCTTCCTCACCACCCTCCTTCCCAGGCCAGGAAGAGGCACTGCAGGGTGGCTCTTCTCCACCTCCCATCATCCAGAAGCAACAACTGGAAGGTAAAGATAAGTCATCTTGTCACAGCGTACAGAGACACAAGGTGGTTGGGTGCACCAGGCTCTGCTGAGCACAGACAACTCAGTTGCCTCCGATATCTTCCTGCCACAGTGCTCCAAGGAGCCACCCAGCACTACGTTTTCACAGACAAGTTCCCTCCAAGCAGGTCCAACCCTTGGGAGCACCATCTTGCAAGCAGTGAAAGCGGGGCAGGGACTCTGCGGCCCATGAGGGTTCCTAAAGCAGGGCAGTCTCCCCCAGAGCAGAAGCACTGGGCACAAACTATCAGCCCAAGCCCTGTGCCCCACACCAGCGCCCAGCACACGTGCCCAAGCACACACACAAGGCTGCTGGCCACCCTGCCAGCCCCCCCCCCCCCCCCCTCCCCCCCAGCACACCAAACCCAGCTGCACCGTGGGAAACCGCCTCCCGCCCCACCTGCGCCGGCCAGGCCGCACCGGA
>NW_015091179.1:156024-159332 GCF_001431845.1 Calidris pugnax | reverse complement strand
GCCCCCCCGCCCCCCCCCCCCCCCCCCAGCATTCCTCCACGGTCACACTAGCTACTGCAGAATTACCGGGGAGCCAGGCTGTCTGCGATGGACAAATGCCCACATGCCATTATCTGCAGACCCCAGTGCCACCAAGCATCAGCAGCCAGGCTCCTCACCCCCCAGCAAGTTCTGATGCACTTTTGTCTGCTCCTTGTCCTGGACTGTACCCGCTGGAGTACTCAGCTCTGGCCGGCAGCCATCAGGCAGTGCACTTTCTGCTCATCCCTCAGCCTGAAGAGCATCATGGAGTAACTGTTTCATCAGACAGGAGCCCTCAGCATGCACCACCCGAGGTTTCACTGAGAACTCTCAGGGGATATAAGGACTACAGGGAAGCTCAGAAATACATGAGAGCACTAGATGCAAGAGAAGGAGTATGGATGAGGACACAGCAAGCTGAAGAGACCATCTGCTTTCAACCACAGAGCTGCAAGTGCAGAAGGAGCCTCAGCTGCACTTTCTGCAGCCAGGGGATCTGCCAAGGAATGCCTCACCTTGGGGTCATAGTCATTGGCTTCTGCTCCATAACCAGATCCATTATCCTGCTGATAACTTGTTCAGCAGGAGCTATCAGAAGACAGCAAGCTTTGCTCAGCCAATGCTTCCCAGTTAGAGTCATCCAAGAAACCATCTGCTTTCAGGTGCCTTTCCCCACAGAGCATCCTCTGCAGATCTGGGAGATCTTATGAACCCCAGTGCTCATCAACAGAGGATGAGCTGCAAGTGCCTGAAATACAGTCAGGAAGCATCCCTGAATGCAGGTGACGACCACAAGAGCCTGCCAGCCCCACCAGGCACACCTTACCGTGTGAGGGTTGTCATAGTAGACACCAATGGAGCAGAGCTTCGAAGAGATGCTGCAGCCATCTGTGAAGAGCTGCCCGGATTCACCATACGGGCCTACCCTGAACTTGTAGGCCAGCGTAATGTTGCCGAGAGGTGGGGAGCCAGCGCTCACAACCACCTCCGTGAAGAGCCCCGAGTAGACAACGAAACCGAAGACAGTCAGCAGCAGCAGCACGACCAGCGCCGCGATCAGCCCGAGGAGCACCCAGTCGGACATGATGGACACTTGGCGCTCCAGGGTTCCTGATGGACTAGTGGTGAGAGGAGAGAAGAAAAAGGAGGGGAGTTAAACCAGCACTTGGACAAGCAGTCACTCTCTAAAGCTATATATTTGCAGCTAAACACATCCAATTCCTCTTATGTGTGAAGCTTAAAGACAGTGGAAATCCCCCAGAAACCTCCTCTATATTAGTCCCATGTTGCATCAGCCTGTTCCAATTGGTCACCAGGTACAAATTATACTGCTTCAATGCCTCTTGGGAATGAGGTGGTTACAGAGAGGGGACAGAGAGGCACCGTCCCCATCTCCCCAGAACCAGCCCCACCGCTCACATCCAGCCTCACACCCAGGACACATCAAAACCCACCCCAGGAGCCTCCATCACCCACCAGATCAATAGATAGACAGCACCGGGCTAAGGACCAGGGGACCGTAATCAAATAATTTATCATTTATAGATACCAGACCCAACATTGTGACCAGGGCAGCCCCTTTGTGAAAAAGTCGAGAAGTCCAGGTGTTTAATGACCCAAATGAGGACCACGGCAGTTCAGAGCTGAGCCCTGCATCCAGCCTGGCACAGAGGAAACTGAAGAAAAAACATCCCCAGGTGAAATGAATTACCAGTAATCCTTTTAGATGGGTATTTTTTTTTTCTTTTTTTAACCTAAATGAGTTTTTATAACCCCAACCAAGGCTTCCTGTTTTGTTTGCTGCCTTTTTTTCTCTCTTGTGCTCGCTGTGGGACCCAGCAGCCTGGCGACCGCCTCCTGCTTGTTTTCACCCACCAAGCGCAACCGCTCTGGGGAGTTGCGACCCAGCCCGGCACAGGAGAGTTGTTTGTGTTTTATTCTCCCTCGAAACACAGCTCTGGTCACAAGGATTGGCTGCGACGCTCCCCTGGGACTTTCGCCGGAGCTGGATTTGAAAGCAGAGGTTGAAGTAAACAATTCACTTTTACCTCCGTGTTATAAACACACTTTGTCCAAAAAAAAAAACCAAAAAACAAAACAAAAAAAAAGAGTTGCTCACAGCAGCTGCTGCTCCCTCAGCTTCACAGCAAGAGAAAAACCACATCCTGGTAGGAACTGCAGGCAGCTCCGCTCCACCCCGGTGAGCAGGGGTTCAGCCAAACCGAGCCCCGCGGAGCCGGCACCACTCCCGGCACCACGGCCGGGGACCAGACCGCGCCACAGCCCCACTCACCTGAAAAACCAGCTCAGCCCAGAAACGGCTCACGACATCTGCCCCACATGGGGTGTGGGATCCGCCACGCTGCAGCAGGAAAAAATAAATATCATTTGCTTCCTTTCAAACTCATGAGGTCAAAAGCAAAACAAGAGTGACGTGACGACGGAGCAGCCAAAAAGGCACCCAATAGCCTCGGACCTGCTCCCCCGAGGAGGGGCATCCTGAGGAGCACCTTCTCCCACAGGACCCTGCAGGCTGAGGTTTCTTCCCAAAACTCTGTGTGAACGCACGGGCACCAAAAAACACGGAAATTGGAAAGGAATGGCGAAGGAGGATGATGTCCTGCTGGCGTGTCCCACCCTGGGCTCCCCCGGGACACCCGAGCCGCAGCCAGTGCTACTCCTGGGGGACCTCCTTGCTGCACACCCCCAGACCCACAGCCTGGCCGGAGCTATGGGTCCATCCCGCCTCCAGCAGCCCCTCGCCTCCTCCCAGCACAGATTTATTACTCCAAATCACGTTTTTGGTGATTCTCCCTGAGCCGCCAGTCCCACACCCAGCCCGAGGGCCCTGGGGACGCCGGCCCCAAGGGAGAAGAGGGTATTTTGGGCTGTTCTTCCCGGTTCCCGTGGCTCGTTCCCCGCCGACGGCAGACATGGGCCGTTTCCCACCTGCCCCCACCGTGGGCAGCGGGAGCGGAGCTCGCCCGGCCCCTGCCCGGCCGGGAGGCCGTTCCCCCCGCGGTGCAGTGCCCGGGCGGAGTGTAGCGTTTAACCGGGGCGGCTCCCGGCCCTGCCCGCTGGTACCCGCGGCTCCCGGCCCTGCCCGGCGCCGGGCAGCGCCCTCACCACCGGCACTGCCACCGGCTGCAACCCCCGCCGCCGGTGCAGGGAGGGATCCTCCGAGCCGTCGCCGGGCCCGGCCGGCGCCCACCGGCTCCAAGCAGGCCGCGGCCTGGGAGGGGGCGGGGGGACCGGACCGGAACGGCGCTGGCCTGCCCGGCCCCGCC
>NW_015091179.1:143027-155948 GCF_001431845.1 Calidris pugnax | reverse complement strand
GAGGCGGGGAAGGGGGCGTGGCTTCCGGCGAAGGGGCGGAGCTGGCCCTGCGGGGACAGCGGAAGCGGGAGCGCCCCGCCGGGGAGAGCGCCCCCGGGCGGCCGGGCTGGGCCCGGGGCCCTCCCGGTCGGTGCGGCGGGGCCCGGGGCCGCTCTCGACCACCTCCTGGCCCTTCCCAGGGCACACGCGGCCCGGGAGGCGCTCACCGCATGGAGCAGGAGGGCTGGGGGCGCAGGGCCTGCAGGCCCAGCTGACTCCCCCAGCCCCTGCGGCAAGGCCGGCTCTCCCCTCACCACCCGGTCCAAGGTACGGCGGGACGTGAAGGGTGAACGATGAGGATGTGTTCTGGCTGGATGATCCCTGAGCTTCCGGCTCCCTCACAGCCGGAGCTGCCGGTCAATGCTCTCGGTCCCTCAGGCGCTGGACACACGGGTGCCTCGGTGCTGGAGAAGGCACCGGCCCCACATCACGGCCCTGAGCACAAGGCCTGGCCGGGCCGGGCAGCGGTCGGGGCTGCTCTTTCAGTGCCAGACCCTTCACAGCAAACCCAGAGAAGGATTTGGACTCCCCGGTTCCCGCTGTCCCGTAACTTCTGACAGCGTCCGGGCTTTCCAACACTGCCCAGCTGGAAGGAAAACCAGCCAGGCAGCTCAGTGGACACGGATGGCAGTAGCCAACAAGGGGGAGCACCAGGAGAGCTAAGAAAGAGTTACATGTTTGTTCCATTCAAGTGTTGGGGGGCTTGGGACAGATGTTCTCAGCTCGTGTGTCCCTCCCTCAGCCCGGTGCAGGCGTGGGGCACCCCCCAGGAGGCTGACCCCTTTCCTTTCCATCAGCTGGGCTTTAGCACCCGGAGAGGAACCACATTAACTAGTTGCTGAAGACCCAAAAAGCTTTGGCCAGCGCAGGAGCTGGTCAGGAGCGCCACCATCTTGTACACCTCTCACCACCCTCATCTCTGATGTCGTCGGACAACTTCTATCACAAGGCAGCAGCATCACAGCCCGCTCCTACCACAGGACACCCTGGGCAGCGTGCCCTGTCCTGCAGCTCCCGCACGGAGCACACAGCACCAGTGCTTTGCCAATTCTTAGACAACTCCTCACGTCCCTGTTCCTTTTCAAGGAATGGGAACCCAGCACAGTACCCGAGAGGAGCAAGCAGCCTTCCCCACCTCCTGCTCCTCCTTCCAGAGAGACGCGCTAGCAGGACCCAGACATAATTCCCATCCTCCTTTTCTTCCCTCTGTATAAAAGCAACTTTCACACCTCTCTCCACACCAAGCTTTCTCCAGCCTCTTCAACCCTGCTAAGAGCAGGGGAAGTTTGCCCTCTCTGGTACACCCAGTAACCAAACCACCTCCAACAACCGAAGCACCTCTAGACACAGCGATAAGCGGCAGCAGAGTGTGGAGTTCGCTGCCGTTTCTCCCGCTGTGGTTTCACATCCGTTTCCCATACATCCCACCCCCCTCCGTCGGGGCCGTTTGCAGCAGCAGTTCCAGGCGCTGCTTTTCACCCGTGTGAAGCCAAAGAGCTCATTTACGAACAGTAGCTTGAAAAACTGTAATACTTGCCTTTTTTCCAGCAGCTTCCTAGTGAGGATCTCGAGGCTTTCTGTAAACTGGAATTAGTTAAACCTCAGAGGCCCTCCTCATATTTGGCGTTACAGCTCTTTTGCAGCTGGAAGAAAATATTTCAGCTTGGTTACGTGTCTCGCCTGGAGCCATGCTGTGAATCACTGGCAGGAAGAGGAACACAACTCAAAAGCTCTTTAACTGCCAGCTCTGGCCATCGGACACTTCTCTTTCCTCCAGCTTTGCAGTTATTTAACTCAGCACACATTTAACATGAACCTTTTCCCATTACAGCAGCAAACGCTAAAATTTGGGTCTCATTTAACAGCTTCATGCCTTCACTGAGAAACAGTACATGGAGACGAGGAGGAAGGATGTAAAACATGAGCTCTCTGTCGAGCCCCCTGGTTGTCCTCGCCTGCTCTGCCACATCGCGCACCCTCTGATGGTGTCAGCCAACCGGGGCACATCTCCATTGGGGGTCCTGGGTGGCCGGTATGGTGGACACTAGGTCTCAGCAGACTTGTTTGGGCCGTGCTGGGCCACACGGGTCTCTGATGGGGTACAAAGATCAGCCCATTCTCATTTAAATTCTGTCTTAGTGGCAGACAGAAACGGAGGCAGGCTGTGAGCAGGAGCAGATGTGGGCAGGCTGGCCTTGCGTGATCCCACCCATCAGGCTCTCGACAACATTTCCAAACGCTTCCTTTGGAGAGATGGGGGTCAGTAGAAGGTTCCCAATGCACTTTTATTTAGAACAAGTGTGTACCTATCTCTTCTTGTGTGTATATTGATTTCAGTCTCTGGTGCGTTTTATTATTTTAGGGGTGAACATCTCATTATCCTTTCATTTTGCTGGGATAAACTACAAAAAAGAATAATCTGTGTTCTTAGAAATCACTCTCCATTCCCCTTTTCTACACCTATTCCATTTTGACAATATTTTAGAAGAGAGATGCATAGAATTAGACAGATTCCTCCAGGTATTTTGCTAGGCCCTTTGTCTTAATCCTGACTTCTGTCATGGGGAATTTCCATGGATACTACAAGCAAATTTTCATGAAGTTATGGAAGAAAAACTTCTGAAGGTTGTAGCCTATGAGCTCTTCCTTTTGCTATTGAAGCACTGAACAGCAGATTAGAATTCTGCACCTCTGATTATCAATTATTTAGCGAGATACTAAGATGGTTTTTATTTAACAAATTGTGATGGAGCTTTCATTTCTTCCTTTCAGATGTCACATCACCTCTGGTAGCTACTGTGAATGATAAGCAGACATCCAGACTCCCCTCCCCAAGGCCAGCAATCACATTTGTACATCACTTTGATTTTCTGTGAATAAAAGAATCACTTAACGAGTCTGGAGGGATGCATTATTCATCTTGAGCTCCCCTGAAAAATCATCTTAAACTGAGATAAAAAATCTCAGTTTAAATCTCAATAGTTCCAGTAGTTTGGAACTAGAGTGCGCAACTTTGACTCATGACCAAACAGGTCTGGTCAAATTCCTCCCGTGATGGCAGGCAGGGGCCAGTGCTCAGAAAGGATCTCTGTTCTGCTCAAATCAGTAGTGATGCTTCTCACAGATGTTTGTGTTCAATCCAGAGGGCAGTATCTCCCTTTACCTGGGCTGTGAATATTGGTACCTCCTACCGCAGTGTATCACATACATATGAAGAACAGGGCTATACACAACTTTGCCTGGTGGAAAACTTATTTTATAGGGACACACTGAAATAATCTCTTAATTTCTCCTCCTGGGGTATGCCTTCAACTTTCATCATCTTAGCAGTGATCGTGTACTTCCTTCTTCATCCTGAGGATGATGTGACATTGTCTTTGAGCTACAGAGGAATACACATCTACTAACTAGGCTTTTCTGTCTTTTTTCCCAGCCTCCTCTCTTGTACATGAAGTCTAAATTAAGTTTAGATTTTTTTCTTGCTGAAAACATGAGAGATTTTACCCAGAGAGTGTTTTTCCGTTTTCCATCCAGACAGAAACAAGAAGGGAAGCACAAACACGCTACGCTCTGTCTCTCGGGCTTGCAAACTGCGCTTGCAAACTGCGCTGGGTTTAATGCGGTCTTGTCAACAACCTCATTCTCTACAGCGAGTGACACTTCAGCCTGTCATCCAGCATTTCTAATGAGGGATCCCCTAACAGGCTGCAGGGATTTCAACAGGATTTTAAGAGCCTTACACAACTGCAGTCTAACCAGAGAGGAGCTGACGTTCCACAAAGCAAAGCAGCCCAGCGGTAATGACACCAACAGAGCTTTCATGTCAATGGTGGTTCTTTAGTTTTACAAGAGCGACTGCAGAAGGAACAACAAGCATGAACATTTGTCCCAGCCTTAATTGCTAGCTTCAAAACCAGAAAATGAATTTCTTATAGCCATGTCGTACTCCTGTTTTTAATGACGTGTAAAAAGTGCTTTTAAAAACCTCTCTGGCAGCTGTGTAAAGAATTACATTACAATGACAACTCCAAATTTAAAGTTGAAAAATATTTTTGTTTTAAGATTTTCATCTCCTTCCTGCGAAAAAACTGTCTTGAAAAAATACTTTGCGAGCAAAGGGCCACTAAAGTCATTAAGGGACTGGAGCATCTCTCCTATGAGGAGAGGCTGAAAGAGCTGGGACTGTTAAGACTTGAGAAGGCTCAGGGAGATCTTACCAATGTATATAAATATGTAAAGGGAGGGTGCTAACAGGACGGAGCCAGGTTATTGTCAGTGATACCCAGTGACAGGACAAGGGGCAATGGGCACAAATTGAAACACAAGAGGTTCCTTCTGAACGTCAACACACAGGTTTTTACTGTGAGAATGTCCAAGCGCTGGCACAGGTTGCCCAGGAAAATTGTGGAGTCTTCATCCTTGGAGATCTTCAAAAGCCACCTGGACATGGTCCTGGAATATCAGCTCCAGGTGGCCCTGCTGGAGCAGGGGGGTTGGAAAGAGCCTCCAGAGGTCCCTTCCCACTGCAACCAGTGTGTATTTCTAAACTGGAGACCTCCATACAAGATACCTGCGCTCTTTAGGGATGAGACCGGTAACAACAGTGAGACTTGAACGAGCTACTTGCCATCTAGCTGCATGAGCTGGGACTGGCGTCAACTCAATTAGTTTTAGGTAGATCATGGATGTAGGTTAAGGTGCAGCTGCGCTGGTTCCAGCTCAGTCACAAAGGTCCCTCCAGGCCTATTCCTATTTTAGGCTAAGGCAAACCATGCCTCAGTTTCATCTCTGCCTTTCTACATTAGGAATCTAGACAACTAACTCAGGCACAGATATCTAAGGAAAATGGAGAGACTTTCACCCATTTTGGTGACTGCTGGAAAAAAATCTACCTGGGGTGCAGGTCACGGAATGGAGAGACTTTCACCCATTTTGGTGACCGCTGGAAAAAAAAATCTAACTGGGGTGCAGGTCACAGCTCAGAATCGCTGGGTTTTGTTGCAGTCTCAATAGAAAAAGCTGGAAAAGGGTAAGGACTGAGATACAGTTCAGAGGAAAGAGAGAGGAGCAGTGGTGGACAAATGTGTAATGGGTTGTCACAAGTATTTTGTGACACTTGAGTGCAAAACAGCCTAGGCATAAGGGACCAATTGAGCAGAAAGCATGTAAACTGCTAAAGCACATTTTCTGCTGAAAATTGGCAGCTCTTCTGACCAGGCTATTTTTTAGAAACTGCTACTCTCATCTGTGAAGTCAGAAATTGAGTTGAGGTGAATCTCCAAATAACAAAATGATATTTTGGCTTAACTTTGCGTATTTTGTCCTGGCTTTTGCAGGTAAATCAATTTCCCAAGATTTTAGACGTTTATGAGGCAGTTCTGAGATGTAACTGATCCTTGTTGCCATTTAGGGATCAGCTTAGCCATGTCTGAGCTAACCTTATAGAGTCCCTCTGAAGTTTTGAGAGGGCAGGAGGGTCTTCAGCCCTGGGATATGGCCTTATTAAGCATATTGAAATGACAGAGGTACACAGAGGCAGTAGTTAACTCAGAGCCATCCACACGTGACATCCAGTTTGCTCCCCCTTGCCCCAAGCACATCCCCTATGTTTTTCTCTGTTCACTCCAGTACCAGCAAAAGCCCTGTTCTTGTGAAGAAATGCAACATTCTGCAGAGGCTGGGGAGGGCCAGTCCCACAGAGACTTGTGCTAAAACTCAGAAGCCTAAAAGCAAGCCTTTTTCCCTGTTTAACTATGAAACCTTTGCTCCTTCCACATGAGAAGGGAAGTCTTATGTCTCTGCAGTATTTGCTCCTGCACCTTTTGCCTCTTATCCAAAAAAAAACAAACCAAAACAAAAAAAAACCAAAACCAAAAAAAAACCCCAAAGAACATAAAAGGATTGCATTAAGTCCATCACTGGGTAAAGACATTTTTTTCCAGATACATATGGCCCTTTCCTGAGTTACTCAAGCTAAAATATTCTTAAAAAAAAAAACCTTAGCATGAAATGGAGAGATTAAGTCCCAGGTTTATGCCTTGCTTTTTCTTAGGGAGGTTTTTATGTGACTGTACATTAATCTGAGAAAAGTTGCCTGGAACAAAGGCTCCTGTTGGTCCGAGTGATCAATTTCAAATTGAAGAGTCAATTGAAGAGTCTAGCGAGACTCTGTACAATCCCCACATTTCAATATGAACAATTTTAGAGGAAAACTTGCAGAAATTGCCATTCTGAGCTGCAAAAGCTTTGAATTCACAAACATTCCAGTGTGTCAGGGACAGTTCTCTGGCAAATTTGAGTGTTATTTTCCAGGAATAAGTGATCAAGTGAGCTGATGTGAGTCAGTCACTGCTGTACAAGACAGGCAAGATTTACCATGAATTCAGACCAGCTCAGAACCATTAGCACTAAGCTGACACTGGTGGGTCCATTGAGGTGGAGGAAAGGCTGCTGATTTCTAGCACCAGCACCTTGGGGAAAGATGATCCAGATTTGGAGGACTGACTGGGGCTGGAAAGAGATTCTGTTTCACATAGCATTTGGTATTACCTCCTCATTTAGCCTTAGCCAAGTAACAATCCATCTTTCTTGGGCACAAGGCAACGCATCAAAATCAGGATTACAACAAAGGCAGCATATGCTCCTAAATCATCAGTTCAGGGTCTCACTGCAATTTAAAATCAAGTCATCTGACAAAAGGATTATCTCCATGGCTGGAGAAATAAAGCACAATATCCTGGGTAGGAAGACAGGCTCCCTTGACTTTCAATCTTTGTCACCTAAGTGCTGTCAGAAGACAAACGTGGTGGAAACCAGTCCACAAACACGTAACACAGCCACCACTTTTTCTCACTTGCCTTTTTCCAACGGCTAACGAATGAATGCACATGACTCGCAAGAATTGGGTCCGAGCCATATTTCTGAAGGCAGAAAGACTGCATAAAGACAGCTCCAGTATGAAGTAGAAAAAGACCTTTGTGGCAAACTGAATTTAGCAACGTCACCGGGAGCTTCTGACTCAGAGCCCCATTCTGCCCAGCTGCGCGCTCAAACCACCACCAACCCCCCCACATACCTGCCAAACCAGCACGATTCAGCCCACTTGGAGCTCTGCCACGAGCAGCTGGACAGAAAACGACTGATGCAGCCGTAGAGCAACATCTAATAAAGAAATTCCCTTTATTTCAGGGTTGTAATTAAGCCATACTTTGTCACACTGCTACTGGCTGAGGCAGGAAGGCTACTGACGAGTTGTACCAGTAGAAACAGCAGAAGGGATGAGGTTGTTATTCCACTTCAGACCAGTCCACGTTGGCTTGAGTCAACCTCAGACCAGTTTAACCTAGCTTTTTGGTTGCCTGCTTCTACTGCCCGGCAGGTATCCTGGATAAAAGGGCTGCTTGCATCACTCAGATGCAGAGGAGGGTGCTCTCTCTCTAGCCTTTAGCAGGAAGGTGTTGCACAGGCTGCAGTTTTCCAGGGGCTCTGGGTGCAAGGGAGGGGGCCACTGCCCCAACAACAAGAAGTGCAAGACTCCACTGCCAAATGTGCCACCTCTGAGCAGCTTCTCAGGCCTGCTGCTCCCACTGTCCCAGCAGACAAGTTAGTGTGGTTTTCATCGTACAGGGACACAAAACACCCCGTACGTGCAGTTAAAGCAAAAGATGTAAGTGCTTTTCAGGTTAGTGTCCACCTCCTGCAAGTCAGTGGGCCACTCAGTTTAACCAGTTCCCAGGTGGGCATCTTCGCTTGCTGAGCAGTTCAATGCTGATCTGACAGCGCCCTCCTCCGGCAGAAGGCACTAAAAGCAGCCTAGAAATCTGTCACTTGGAGCAGGGGACTTGAGCAACGGAGTATATTGTGCATTTTCTCTCATTTTTGCGTGTAGGTAGGGGGAGTCTCCAGGACAGTTCCCTGGCGGTACAGGACCACCCATCCAAATGCACTGAGTGCTCCTAAAGCTTCAGTTCTCACCCTGCCCGGTTGCAGCTGATTTGGGGTAAACCTTTCATCCAGTAGCAGGGCAAGGCCAGGACTTCTTTCCCCTTCCAGCTGTATAAGCACACACCAGGTGTCCTCCTGTGGTCCTTCTGTGATTTGGCTTCTCCAGAGTGCAGCAGCAGAGGGCAGGAAGGGAGCAGAGCAGAGGCACTGTCCTGCTCAGACGAGACTGGAGGTTCTTGTAGGTCACCGGCAGGTCTGTCCTTGCTGCTCAGCTACAGCATGTTTCACTCTGAGGGGGTATCCGCCAGTCCTTCCCTCCTGCACGTAAGAAAAATAGTGGATTTACTAAGCATTTAAAGGCAGGCTGAAATTACATATGAATATTGAGTCTCAGTAGGATGTCATCCCTGATGTCTTCCCCCCGCTGACAAGCCAGCCTGGGATACAAGCAGAGCGTTGCATGTGCTGGACGTTTGTGCCTCATGCAGATTTGTATCTGGAATGGGGCAGACAGTTTAAGGCCTTTTCTTCCAGTTCTTGAAACAAAAAACAGAAGGGGGGGGGGCACTTAACAGAAAACCACATTTTTAAAATACTAGTAAAAGGGTGGGAAAATTTAATTTATTTCAGGATCGAGTTGCATCAATATATTCTGTTCAGTTTACCCTCTAAAAATAGGAAGGGAAACTGGTTTTTATTTCACTTTCTCTCAGTATAATTCACTAGAGCTCTTCCAAATAGTTCTAAATTCAGAAAACAGGAGGAAAACAATCTGATTATCTTAAAGTGCACAAAAGAGTTAACGTCTTGCTGTACAATTAAAATCTTCTATTCCCTTTCTACTCTATATTCTAGTGTTTTAGAAAGCATAATTTCCTTATAGTAGAGTTATTGCTGGATCTTACTAAACATCTCTGAATTTTGTCTGTTCTGCTCCATTTAAATTTCAAAGTTCTGGATAAATTTGGTCTTTGAGCATGAACTGAACTTCACTGGACTTTCTTGCTGTCTGCTAGTCAAACTATAGACTTTTCTGACAGGGGTTTTTATTCAATGAAGTCTCTCTGCACATACCACATGGTAAAGTTACTTTCATTGCATTTTCTTGCCATAGCAGCTACTGTGCGCTTAAAGCCAACAGAATGCCATCTACAAGCTTAAAGCAAAGATGCTACATTGGTGTGAAAGAAGCTAAATAATTGTGAATTGAAATTCAAAGCAGCTTTCAACTGAGATACAAGTTAAAAGAATTGTGCAGAAAAATGAATGACTTGCAACAAAAAGAAAATCATAAGGAAATAGAAGAAAGGTTTTTAGAACTGCATGAGGAGCTGCTTGTGCCCTATTTGTGAGAGGAAGAAGGTGGGTCACACTAGGATTAAGGGATGAGCTTGTGAAAGTCACTGCTGTCTGGAGCTGTCATGCCCAAGAGCCAGCCAGAGTCCCTATGGGGCACAGACTTCTGGATACACATTCCTGGACAGGGATGTGAGAGAAACTTTCAGTTCAGGTAATAAATCACCTTCACGTGGGGGGACCGGGAAGATCCTGCACTTGGACAGGGATTACAGGACACAAAGATTTCTGATCACTTCGCTGTAACATTTTAAGGAGTGCTTGTTGTGCCTGGGGAGGCAGGGGATAAGCTTCAAGATCCAAGCTGTTCTTGGAATGGCTATGTTCCTCTGAACCTCAATGGTTTCTGTACCAGGGTTTCTCTTGGCGGGAACAGAGAGCTGCTTTCTCCTCCAGCAGTCCTGCAACAGAGCTGTCTGCTCCCCGGGCCAGGGAAGCCTGACTAATGCCTCTAGGAGGTGCCTACACCACGAGCAAACCTGTGCCAGTCTCATATGCTTCAACTGCATTGAGCAGGGGCTCGCAGGCTTAATTTCTCCAACCATGGCTAAGAACCTGTATTTGACTAGAGGCCAGCGACTTTTTGGAGCTTCTGATCCCTCCCTGCAAATCAGAGGCTTTGGATTTCCCTCTCCCTGAGGAAGGGCAGTTCCCTGTTCTGTGAAAATCCCCAGAAGTGCCGGAGTTCTCCCCCTCGTTAGGGCTATCACGATAGCAACACTGATCAACACAACACCCATCTGCAAGCCAGCGCCTGTGGAGAGCCACAAGTGGGTTAATTGCTACAGCAACGGGGAAGGAGGATGCTGAAGGACTGGCTTCCTGGGTGGCCAGTTCCTCTAGGACTTGAGACGGGTGACTTGCCCTTCAGGCTTCTTTACCTGTGAGACAGGTCAAAAACTGACTTCATCAACACCTGCACTTGGCCTAAATGCTTTGTAGACTGGGGAGAAAGGAAGAATGACGTCCTAAATGGAAGAAATAGATCTCCTTTTGGTTTGGACTCTGCTGTTTTTTCTTTTTTTTTTTTTTTAATACTGGCACCATTGGGAGAGTTCCCATTTGCTTAATTAGGCCACATGTGAGGAACCTAGGAAGACACCTAACATGCTTGGAGAGGGTTTGACCTGCTAATTTTCATCCTTTATGAATCTGAGCAGCCTGGGTTCAGATGAAAGTTTATGACATTAAGAGGAGCTGAATATCCAAATCAGCTTGTAAAGCCAAGTTGTTGGGGATTTGTGTTTGTTTTTTTTCTTTAAAAAAAAACACACACCACCATCATACAAATACACTTTTCCTGGGGTAGACAGATGTTTCAACCCTGCTCATCTTACAGCTCTAAAACAAAGAAAACATCGACATACTATCCTATTCCGTAGATAAGCAGGTCTGGAAACTGGGAATGGTACCTAGAAAAAAAACTTATAAAACCCAATTATGATACAATTAACTAACAGAAAGCATTTGAGCGGGTAAGATACAGAATGAGTTTTGCTGAATAATGTCCTGCTGTGGCATAAGAAGTAAGCTCTTCTAGTTTCCTAGCACAAAAACTACATTTACTCTTCAATCAAGTGTATAGCCTGAGTGAAAAATATAACCCATGTGACAATGATGACCAAACTGTTTCAGAATACATTCCTTTAATTCATAAATGACATCTCCACATGTCATGTAAGAAGAGTTATATTTCTCTACTTACCTTCCCATCCTTGAAGCTGGCACCTAGTGGGGTCCTGCTGTACCATGAAAGTCAGGATGAAGACTTTGTTTTGAACCATGACACACATAAGAGACAAAGATAACAGAATGTGGCAAGTTACCACTACAGACACCATCAAAGGGTGTGATTACAGAGCGTCAGACTGGGGATCCTCACAGCTGGTAGCAAAGCTTGTTGGCTACCATCTTCACAAAAATGAAAACTCTTGGTCCATTAAAAGCTATCTATTTACCAAACTGGAACAAAGCAGCTCCCAAAGCACTTTGATTAACATGATGCCCACTTGAACAGAGCTCACCTGAGAGAGCAGGACCTGGGGCCACAGACCCATCCAAAGAGCTCTCTGCCTTAGGCAAGGAGATACTGTTCTAGGAAAAGGAGCGATCAAAACACCCAACAGTCTTGTGTAAACAAAGGCCAGACTTCCCAATGGACCATGAAAGTAGTAATAGACCACAAGGATCTCTATCACACAGTAAGAATAAAAACAGAATTATGAAAAGAACCTAGGAATATCTGATTTGTGGTTATAGCCCCACCATGCTGGTGTCCAAACCACATAGGTAATTTCACTACTGACTTCAGACAAATGAACTTCTGTCTCAATGTTCCTGTAATGTCAGCGGTGGAGGCGCACCCATCAACCCACAGGACAAGCTATCATGGGGCTTCATGACACTGCCAACTGTCTGTCAAAAACCAGTACCAAGCTGTACACATTAAAAACATTTATCAGTTTATAACAAATGTTTGCTTGATTAAAAGTCAGCTTCCTTGCAACACTCCACAGAGCAAACTAGCCCCAGAGACAGGCTTACTGACAGGGGTTAAGCAGCTCCTTCCTCTATGGACAGCAGAGTAGTACATAAAAAGGTCAGTCTAAAGTTAGCTGTCCATGCAAATGCTGTCAAATGAGGAGGGAATGGGGATGGGAAGAGGCACCTATTAAGAGGATCACATACCGGGATTGGCACAGCACCCAATTTCCCTCAAGGGAACCCGGATTAGATTTGCTATCCCCAAATGCCAGCTAAAGGCTACAGTGCCTGTTGCACAAGGGAAGTTTGAGAGACAGGCAGAGGCTGACTGACATCAACCCCCTCCATACAGAAAGTGATGTCCGAGTCCCCCTAAAGCTGGCTCCACCTGTTCAACCTTCTCAGGTGGGCAAGGAGGGAAACAAGGCAAAAGATGATGTGGCATACAAACAAGGCACCGCATCAAGAACAGGGGCTCTGCATCCTGAGATGAGGACAGTCCTTCCCAGCAGGCAGAGCAGAGACATGCTCAGAAGATCCTGACAGCAAAACACAGCAGGCTTCTAGCTCTCTCCTGCGCTCCCTGCCAGCTCCCTCAGCTTCCTCCAGTTCTGCTCAGCTTTTGGCAGCAGCACAGCTTACCTGCTCGACTGGAAGAAACAGGGAACCAACTCCCAGCCCCAACAGGCACATCTGAAAGGCCTGCAGACAGACGGGGTAGCCTGACACCACAACCCCCACCACAGCCGCCTCCCCCTGGCCTAGCAACACCCGGACAGGGGGCCGCGCCGAGCAGCAAGGCTCCCCTACAGGCCACACACTACTAGACCCGAAGCGAGCCCCATAGTCTACCCAGCTCAAAGCCAAGCAGGGGCAGGGGGAACACCTCCACACAGTTCCCCTCTCTGCCTGAGAGGGGCCCAGGGCCGCCCCGCGGGCTCCCACCGGCGGCAGGCCCCGCTCTCACCGCGCAGGCGCAACAGCCCAACCCGCGCGGCGTAAATAGCACCCGGGCTTTTATAGGGCCCTTCCCGGCATCCCCTGCGCTCGGGCCGCCCCCCATTGGCTGTAGGGCGGGGCGCGAGGAGAAGGCCGGGG
>NW_015091179.1:105399-142026 GCF_001431845.1 Calidris pugnax | reverse complement strand
CGCGCGGAGCCGGGGGTGAGCCGGGGCCGCGCCGCCACGCGTGGGTCGCCCACGGGGACCCCTCACCCCCCCCTCCCGCCGGGCCCGGGGGGCGCCAGCGCCGGCGGAAATCCCTCCCGGTTCAAACTTCTGGCTAGGGCAGGGGAGGGAGAAACCGCCTTTCGGGGTGTAACTGCAAACTTTTGGTCGTGGCTTTTTTGACGGTGGGGTGGGTTTTTTTAGTTTTTTCTTTTTTGTTGTGGGTTGTTGTTTTTTTTTTTCCGTTACCGGAGCCGGTGCAGCCTCAGCAGGGCGAGGGCACGCGGACAAGTGTGTAGCAAAGAGCTCGGTTTGGGGTTAAAAAGGAACTGTTAGAGCGATGGGCTTCGTTTGCCACGACAGCCTCGCCTTAGACTGAAAATTACCCAGCTTAAAATTAAGCGCTACTTAAGCCGCCTTTGCCAGGGTGCCCGTTCCTGCGGGAGTGAGAGGAGCCCCGAGACAACTTCAGCTGTGCGTGGGTCTAAAAAAAAAAAACCAAAAACTTCTTATAGAGGTTTATAGGGTTAAAGTTATTACTTTGTCCTGAGTGTCTGTATTATATGTGGTCAAATGATGCCTTAACTACTTTGATATCCCTTCAAGTCTGTCTCTGCGAGGTGTCTGGAACAGGAGTTTGTTTGTTTTTAGTTGCTGCCTCACATCCAGCTTTTGTTTCGGTCCCAGTAGAGCTCACCTGTGTGTGGCAGGGAGCTGTGGTTCCCACCCACCCTTTCTGTATGTAGTGCAGGATTCAGAGAAAAAGAAATCCTAAGAGCTGCCTGGGGTCCGTTGGGTCCGTTGTTGCTTCTCCTCTCCCCCCCAACTCCCCAAACTTAGACTAGGTAACCGTTCTGCTGTCTCTGTGATTTTAAAATAGTGCACTACTTCTGAAAGCAAACTTTTATAACCCTCTTTTTATCTCAGAAATCTCAAAGATTAGTTTTAGTTGTCCTGAGTGTTGTTTGTGACTCAAGGTATTAGTTTCTCCAACGGCTTTATTTCAGGAATTTTTATTTTTTTTCAGTAGGGAAATATGAAATCTCTCCCTCTCTGAAAAGATTGTTTGTGAAAATACTTTCTGTTGAAGGCTCTCCTAATGCACCTGTGTGCCCTCCCCTTGCCCTGTTCTGGCCTTACCCAGGTCTCCAGCCACACAGCACTGGCGTTTGTGTTTCAAATACACAGACTAATTCTGGCTCTGATTTGGACCTAGGTTGCGTGTTTAAAAAAAGAAAATTTGCCATTAGCCTTATTTCATTTTAATTAGTTCACTGGAATGCCTAACAGCATATTCAGCATAAATGCTTGACATAAATTAATTTTAATGGGCGATTCGTATCATTTAACACTAGAATATGAGTGTGTTGTTTTGGGTTTTTTTTTTTAATAATGTCTCAAGATCTAAATGCACCTTCACACACAGGGCAAAAGAAACTCAGAGAGCTCAGCTGAGCAACTCTTATGTTATCCCTCCTAGTTGACCAAACTCATGCTCTGGCTGAGTGCCACAACAATTGAGCGCCAGAGGCGGGGAGTTCTCCGAGCCAGGAATTGACAGTAAAAACATCCTAAATGATCTTAACTGCCACCAGGATATAGGACTAGCGATGGCTCTTCAGATAAGCAAATTCCAAATAAAACCAATTTGATAGTTTGGAGGGGCTTAGAAATATTATTGCCTGTTCTGATTTTTTTAATTATAACTGTTGGTTTTCCTACTTATTACACTTTGTCTTTTTCTCGCAACGTATTTACATTGCCCCAAACCCTGATGGCTCTTCTTTACACCGTTTTTGTGGTCCATGCAGCCCTAGAAATTTCTGACCTTGACTACTACCTCCTCACTAGCCTATTGTATCTTCTTTTTCAGTCTCTCCATAGCATTTTACTCCCTGCTGCTGTGATATCATTAGGTTCTTTCCAAGTCTCTACTCGGACGCTATCTTGTACCTTTTATACTGAACTCGAATCTGGCTCATGTGTTAGTCCACATCCATTTAAACTCTCGTGTACTGCTCTGGTGTCTTGTGACTTATGTTCAAATGCAGTTTAACTAATGTGGAGGAAAAGTTTAATCAGTGAGTTTGAGGAAGTTAGCGTGTCGATAAGGCTAGCCAGCATGCCCTTTACATCTGAAATTGATCTGTGGGGAGGCCCTTCCAGTAAACAAGGATGAAACCCCATGATACAGAACAGTGCTGTGCAAAACAAATGCACGTGCCAGCAGCTTACCTTCATTCCCAGGGATACAGCTACGCACAGGCACACAACTGAATGCACGATGAAAATCCTCTACTTCTTGCCTCTTGGCCTGGTTCCTTTCCTGAGACATTGAGCAAGGTATAAATAGCTAGTAGCTATGTAGAAAGAAGTGGCTGCCTGTTATTTTGGGGTTCATCTCAAAAATAAGCACAAATATCCCAAAAGACTGTCTCCGGTGCACTGGTTAAGTTACCGTTGCTTTAAGCCATTTGACACTGTTGTTAGGTGTCTGGGTGCCTTCAGGCCTTGATGTGATCTGTCTTCCCACCTTGTTCTGGACTGTGAACTAAAGCTACCAAAAGCATAACTGGAATTGGTAGAACAACTCTGATATGTCCATCCTCTCTTCTTTCCCTGTCATCATGTTTTCACTTGAGAAGGGCATTTGATGCAGCAAAAGAGCTAAGGTGTCCATAGACCACCTTTTGATTAAGATATTTGCCATCCACTGTTGCATACACACAACTAACAGCCAGTCCTTCCTAAGTGAATCATCTAATTAAACTAATCAGAACAAGGTTGACTGTCTTTCTCTGACCAGTTTTCATGACCAAGGTCCCTAGTAGAAGGAACAGATGGAGAGTCACTAGAATACTGAGGAAAATTGGGCAGTACACCCACAACGAATATGAGGTCTTTCTTTCCTCAAGCTCTGACAGTTGTGGCGGTTTTCTTTGCTTTTTTTTTATCGTTGTTTTTAATCAGAAACAGGGCTGAATTCAATCTCTTTGCTCAGTTAATTAGCGGTGCTTTGCAACAATAAATAGTCCTGTCTCGCCTGACCGTGTTCTGACTGATTGAACTGTCACATTTGGAGCAGATCGCGAGTGTGGATGGGTACAAAGTGATTCCTCCTCCTCATCTTCACAGTTTTAAGGAAGGTTGTCTTTGCATGTGTCAGTGGTTTGAAAGAACTAGCAGCTCTCCAAGTACCAGTTATCTCTGTTTGCATTCTTTGCTAACATTTCATTTCTCTTACATCTTACACCTGGAGGCTCTTTGTTCTTTGCCTCCTATCTGCTCTGTTGAAATTGTATGAGCTGAGAAGGCCCTCTTACAGTAGGATCTTGACTTGGTACTGACAAAGTGAATTGGCTCATTTTTTGAACCTCAGTCCAGAAGCTGTTTGGAAAGGCTGGGTTCCATATAAACCACAGCAGAACTAGGCTTCTGCGCTTCAAATTGCAAATGTTGTTGGGAAGATTTTAAATTATACTGTGGAATGTTGACAGATGAGAATGAGCATGCAGTTTGGGATAAAGAAAGTATTAGAAATAAGAATACAGCCTTCAGAAAGTTCAAGTCATGAAATTGACCAGAAAAGTAAATAAGAACGTGAACTCTGGCAAGTCAGATTAAAAATATAAGGACTGGCCAGAAAGACTGCAAGCAATATCATACTAATAGCAAAAAAAAAAAAAAAAATCTTTTCCAAGTACATCAGAAGCAAGAAAGGTGCTGGAGTCAGGAGGGCCAACAGATGATGAAGAAGTGAAAGAAATATTTGATGATGAAGCCATCAGCAGAAAGCTAAAATGGCTTTATGTGCAGTCCTGTTTACTGTGGAGGAGTCCAAAGAGGTTCCTATGCCAGAAGTTCTCTGTATGGGGAACAGGACTCATTGGAAGATCTGTCTCTGCTTGAAGTGTCAGCAAATAAGTGTTTAGAGCAGAATGATAAATATAGTTGCAAAATGCCAAGACCAGATGGTGCTTGCCCAAGGGTTCCAAAGGAAACTCATGGATGAGATGACGGAATTATTAATTATGCTATGTAACTTCTCACTTAATACCTTGGAGCCAGAGAAGTAGAAGATGGCTTACAAGGTAGCAGTTCTTAAAAATAGCTCAGCAGGAGATCACAGAGTTCAATGGCTTTTTTAAAAATAAATTCTAAAAATAAAAAAGTAAACAGATGGACTTATGGTGGGAGAAAGTCAACATGGCTTTTGCAAAGGAAGCGGCACTGCTTGAATCTACTGGAGTTTTTGAATGACTTGACAAGCACAGAGAAGGGAAGTTTGGGATGAGGAGAGCAGGGATCTGTGTTGCACCTGTACTGTTTAGCATACTCATAAATGATCTGGTGAGAAAGGTGTTAATAAGGGAAGAAGAGACAAGAGCTGACTAGGAGGAATTGCAGCTCGGCCTTCTGACACCGGATTACAGGCAGTAAAATGTCAAATGAAATTTGTTCTGGATAAATGCAAAGTTGGGGCAGGGGGGGAATCATGGATAAGGAATGGATTCTATACAAGGGATGCTTAAAAAGATTTGAACCCTTCAGTTTGGCAGAGACATGATTGACCGCAGTCTGGTCTAGATCAAAACTAATGGTGCTTCTCCCACAGTCAGTACTGAGACCTCGGAACGCACTGCCACAAAGTGCTTTGAATGACAAGGATTTACATTACTTCAGAATCAAACAAATGAAATCACAGAAGAAAATGCTAAGAATACCCCCAAGCTGGAAACTGAGAAAATACACTTTCAGAGTTATCAATGCATTTGATCCTTCTTTTACTCAGTCATCTGAGATACCTGTGTGTCAGGCAAGGTGCTGGACTTAAGGAGTGTTTGATCTGAACCAATGCAACCTCAACAGATGTCTTGTGGAGGGAGCAGAGGAGGAACACAGGTGAGGGTGTCAGTTATGGGTACAAAAAGATGGTTGTCTGGAAGAGTTAGTTTCTTTTGTCCACATGTGCTTCTGCTGCCAGCTGCGGGGCAGCGGTGGGTGCCTAAAGACATGGATCTCACCCAAGAACCTGCCTTGTTCAGCGTGTGGGTATTCCTCGTCCTCTTTGACGTGCTGGAGGTGTTAGGGCAGAGAGGATACCAAGAAAATAAAAAGTCACAGATGCAAAGCGTTTTGCAGATTGCACACGAGTGGAAATCCACAGATCTACTATAATTACCTCAATATTAAGCCCTAATCTCATTTTGTGTAAAGTAATCTTGGGACTCAGCATTGCATAAGAGAAGTGCTCTCGTAAGTCATCGTACCTGCAGATAACAAAGATCTAGGCGGCAGGGGCAAAGTAACAAGAATGTTAAGTGAGTGTGGAAGGACAGCAATGGCAGCCACAGGTCCCGAGGACAAAATACTGCTTTCTGCCCCTGTAGTCCTAGCTTTGCCTTCAGGCTTGGAGAGGGTCTTTTCGTGGTAGAGTAAGGCAGGGGAGAAATGCTGGAATTAGTCATCCTCCCTGGGTTCTGAAATGGTATTAATTTATTAATTATATAGAAATAGAGAGGTGAGCAGAAAAGGGGTGAACTTTGCAGATAGTCAAGAACAAAGAAAACTTGTAATAGACCAGGAGGACCTTCTTGCTAGGTCTGGTGTTTGCAAAACAGGATGCATGGTGACAATGCTAAGACAGAGTTTTGCTTGCACGTACTGCTTTTTTAGTTTTTAACAATTTTTGGCTTAAACAGGCTTAAAAAAGATGTTTCAGGAACCTCCTTTTGTGATATTTTTCCCCAATCAAGTGTTGAAAGCTAATTAAATAACCTGACTTGGAAAGGAAATGAAGGCATCTGTTTTGTTTGTGCTTAAGAAACAATGCAAGAAAGCCTGCTTTTTTAGTTTTTAACAATTTTTGGCTTAAACAGGCTTAAAAAAGATGTTTCAGGAACCTCCTTTTGTGATATTTTTCCCCAATCAAGTGTTGAAAGCTAATTAAATAACCTGACTTGGAAAGGAAATGAAGGCATCTGTTTTGTTTGTGCTTAAAAAACAATGCAAGAAAGCCCTACAGATGAAACTGAAAGTAGAAAATACGAAACAGAAGCCCAAAAGCCTGAAAAGTAACTGGAAGAAAAAGGGAGCTCAAAGAGAAACCTATGATTAAGAAATTATGGGTCTAAAAAGTTGAAATGTGGTAGAAATAGTGAAGCCTCGCTGTGTGCCCTGCTGGGAGGCGAGGCCTGCCTTTGCTTTGAACCTGGCTCATCCCCTGTGCCCTCGTTCTTCTTGTAAAGACAGAATGCTCGGGCCCCAGCATTTCTCACTGCTGCTTAGGATCCTATTAGAGAAGTGTCTGTAGGCGTTTTCTTCCTTGGTTGCATCTCTTCCACGTTGCCCTTTTTCCAGTTCTGCCATAGTTGTTCTTTGTATGGACGCCGTTCTATAGTTTAAATAGTTTTAATCATCCACACTGCCCTGCTTTGAGTCATTTCCAGTTCCTTTACAGCTTTTTGACATGAGGAGGATCACAATTGCACACAGAGTCAAAAGATGCAGGCGTGCTTGTGGATTCCTACATCAGCTAAATGATTTCTGTGGTGTTCATTTTTCTGAGTTCTTAATATTGTCATTTTTAGTTGTGTTTGTTTTTGTTTTTTTCTAGCTTTTTAGAGTGTTGAGCTTGTATTTTAAAGGAACTAACTATATAACCCTAAAATACTGCCTTGGAGTAGCAGTGATCAGCTCCCAGTCCATCATTTCATACGGGAAGTGGAATCTGGTTTTTAGCTTGTGTATCACTTCACATTTATCTATTTCAAATGTTATTGCTTGGGCACACAGAGTGCTTTATGGTTCTGAAATTCATCACAGTAAGCTCTTGCCTTTATTACCTGAACTTCTTGACATCATCAGTAAATTTTATTGCATTGCTATTTTTTCCTCACTTTTTCATGTCATTTAGGAACGTTAAGCCGTGCAGGTTCCACTCGTGGTCTTCTGTGAGAGCCGAGCATTTTTTTCTGTCTAGTTTCCTGTCTATTGCCAATAATTTATCTGTACACAGGGAACCTCCCTGTAATCGGGTATTTTTATTATCTCTTTAAATAAATAAAAATAAAAAGGTTGAATGGTATTGTACGCCTAATCTGACCAGTTTTAGTAATTGACACCTCTGTTTTGATATATATATATCTCGGCTCTGAAGATCTCTGGCCTGAGAATAGAGGGGTTTTATATAATTTATTTTTTTTCCAGAAAGCTCTTTACATACTGCAGCAGTTTAAGGAGTTTGAAAGAATGCTAATATGCAGGAATAATAAAGAGAAGTAGGACAACCTTAATGATTATAATCCCATCAGACTAAGACATCAATCCCAGGTACAATAATGGAATAAGTAACAAAGCGTTCAGGAAAGAATTAAGGCAATGTCACTCAACCTGGACTGGGGGAAATAGGAACAATTAGTGTTAATTGTTTCAGTTTGGTTCTTAAGTACAGGTGTTCATCTTAGCCTTCGGTTAGCACTTGACAGTAATTGCACGTCATTTTCAGTGAGAAACCAAGCCAGTACAAAATCAATACAATTCGTATTAAATTTAGTGGAAAGAGGACAGCTTTAAAAGACAAGTGGAGACTGGAGTGAACCTGTGTTTAGTGAGAACAGTAAGGAGTTAGTTCTGGGGCTGTATTTCTGACCAGTCACCTGGAAGAAACACAAAATACCAGTATGAAGAAATTTGCAGAGGCCAAATAAATGAGGAAGTGACAAATAAAACCGCATCGTTAATGCAGAAAATGTAACTTAACTGCTGGAGCAAGAAGCATGGCAGGGGATTCTCTGTTATTGCCTATTTTAAAGTCACCATAGTCTGTGCTTGAGCTAATGGAAGGAGTGAAACGTGTACCGGGAATGACCCAGCTGCAGCTTGTTTGCACTTGAAACGCAGCTCAGGGCGGGGTTCTCTGATATGGCCTGAATGGATAGAACAGCACAGGCTTCTCTAAACAGAGCTGTCTCTGGGCTCCAGCTCCTGGGGCCTGTGTTGCAGCAGCCCTGCTGTGTTTGGGGCTGTGACAGATGGGGTGGGAACGGGAAGGTGTTGTGCTGCTGGGCTTCCAAAGGCCCTCGTGGCTGAGGCATTTCACCGTGACACCTCTACCACTTTGTTACTACTTCTGCTAGGAGTACCCAGCTGAGATCAGCCAGTCGCTCCTGTCAAAGGTGTAAAGGTATACAAAAAAACCCCAAACAGCTCTGTGCTAGGATGCTTCCATCTGGAAAGTGTGTATGTGAGCAGTAGAAAGAGGGTGAGTCGAGGTAAACTCTCTTTCCATTTCAGAGTGAGGAGGCAGTAAAAGAAACTAATAGGGACAATCTTGAATTTGAAGGAAGTGGCTTTACGCACAATGTGCAATTAAGCTGTGGGAACTCCCTCCAACAGGATATTGCGAGTGCTGGAAATTTACATGGGTTCAAAGGGAGTCTGGACAAGCTCATGGAAGAGAAATCTGTTTGAGGTTACCAAATTCATGAGAACCATGTCTGACCCAAGAAGCTCCTGAGCTGAAAATGGTTGGAGGGTGGAGAGTGTGGAGGGGGAAGCTTCTCCTTCCTTTTTCCTCTTCTGCTTTTCTGTAGGAATCCATTCCTAAGCTGGTCCCGAATGCCAGGCACTGACGTGGAGAGACCTAAATCCCAAGGCAATGTACCTGATTTTATATGTGTGTAGACCTGTAGTGAAGGATGGTCTGTGGGTCTTCTGTGAAATGTAAGTTTAGCTGCAGGGACAAGTTGGTCCCCTGGTCAGTGTCCGTGCTGGAGGTTCGTGTGGGACACAGTGCTGGGTGTAGAGGGCTGCACAGGTCATGGCTTGGGCGTTTTAACAAGATAGTTTGTGTGTTTCTCAGAGTGTTTGATCACGCTAGGGCACAGTTCCTCTAAAGCACAGGTGGGTGTGCTGTATAGGGAAGGAAAGCAAAGCAAAATGTTTTGCTCTTTCCTGTAGTAGTTAGAAATCAAGAAAATTTATCAGAATCCAAAGCAAGTTTCTTCTCTGAGAGTCAGATGAATTGCATGTTGTCATACAGGATTTATCCTGAAGAGGAAAGCAAGGGCAAAGGCTGTAATTTGATAGGATGAATCCAGCTTTGAGGCTTCACATGATATCTCAGATTAGACGTACTATGTCCACATGACACACAACACGGATCTAGTACTGACTGCCGATTCAGGTTTCCTCAAAAACTCCGAGCTGGCAGGCTTTAGGCTGGATGAGGTATCTCTTGCCCTATCGCAGCCATTGTAGAGGCAGCATAAACAACACACTGTTCGCTTAACTGAAATGTGTTGTGTGTTCATGCCTATTAAACACCGGTTTTGTACTTTTGGATAACTCTTTATGACTGTATAAAATTCATCAGTCATTAAGGGTTCACCGGGGCTGGCACTGAACCAACGTCGTTAAGACCTAATGCAGTTAAGCTGACACTGCTCCCACTTCTGGTGATGTGGTACAAAGAGGCTTGAGCTGGTTATTTGTGGAGTTAGCTGAGACCTGGTGAGGTTTATTAGCTGGGGTTGTAACACAGCTATACTGCTCCCAATTTAAAGCTGGCTCTGGAAATGTACAGCTCTGTTTGCAAAGCACTTTTCCCAAACTAGTAAAACTTGCCGGACTTGAGCAGGGTTAACACACACTCTGAATAAGAAAGCTGAATGCTCTGCTTGCCCTGTTCCTGAAGGACCTATGTCCAGTATTTTAATCCCGTTGGGTACTACACTGACCTTCTGTGTCTTTTTTTTTTTTTTTCAATTGTACTTCAATCTTACAATAGAAATTTTCCTTTTCACTGTGGATTACATTTAATGTGCAACATCAGTAGCCTGCCCTGTGCTTTGCCAGCTTTGGAACTTTTTTCAAGTGTTAAATTTCATATATAACCCTCCAAAAAAACCCCAGCAGATATCTTTTTCTTACCAACTGCTCCCACATAGTGCTGTAGATGGAAATAGGTCTGTTTTGCGGTACTGTCAAACTGCTTTATGTGCTGGATGCAGTAAGGAATATAAATATAGCTGTTTCCCAAAGGCCTTGTTAGCAATGCTTTAAATAATGTGGCTTATCAGTTTACGAAGGCAAGTGTCCACAGGCAAATTTGCACAGAATTAAGTAAATTTCAATTACTGAAATAAGCTATGTTGACTGTCTCTTTTATAATGGTGACTGCATTCATGTTTTTAATGTTTGTATTCCAATGCCTCATAATTGAACTGTATTTCTATCCCAGTAATGCTTGATTTCAAGTTGTACATGGTACCAAACGAGCATGATCACTCTGAGCATGGAGTTCATCTGGCTTTACTTTCAGTGCAGCTGTAAAGACGAGTTCTATTCTGGATGTCTTCAGAAATAAAGGCAATAAATAAGTGGTCACTTACAGCATGTTTTGGTGTATGTAGTTCTTCCATGATCTTTTAGGAACCCTGTTGCAGAAACATAGGTTGTATCTTAACTCCTTTATGTGATCAAATCACCTTTTTCATTTATCCTTTCTTACTCTTATTGCAGTCCCATGGCTGTTTGCTACTCATTTTGCAACTCCTGTAAGGGGTGAACTGGGGTCATAGTTTCCTTTACTTCACAGCTATTGCTATTTAAGAGCATAGCCCATCCTCTATGGCTTCTGTGGAAAAAAAATTAGCATGATAGCACACATAGGCTTATGTATGCTCAAAGGAGCTGATTCAAGGTAGCACGAGTAGCATTTCAACAGCAAACTTCAGTGTTTCTGACATTTGTTTATACATACTTTCACTAATGAAAAGCGTAGTGGAGAAAAAGAGAATACAAAATGTGTAATTGCTGACATTTTGCACTGGGACTTCAATGGAGGGTAAGTTTGAGAAGCTTGCCTCCTGTTACAGTTAAACAGCTGGGAGATGTGAGAATCCTGGATTCTGCTCTTGAGGAGGGTGGATTTAAGCAGTTACGTGCTTCTGCCACCCCCTCCTGGCCTGTTCCTCTCTCCCCTCCCCATTCTCTGCTTATCTTCTTTGGACCATTTCCCCCACCCAAATGCTCCATATTCAGTCTCATTTTCTGCACTATCTGTATACAGCTGCTCTAAAAGCAGACCTGTTTGCTTTTGGGCTGATACCTTTCTGCTCCAAACTGTTTTGAGATCCAGGTAGTTCTCAGTTTTGATGGCAGATCTTGCTAAACAGCCAGAAGGAAACTGTGAGAAAGCCTGCTCATCCATGGAGCTTCATCACTGGAGCCTTTGGGGAAACTCATTCCTTCTCCCTCTCAAACTTTAACAAAAGTGAGTATATTTTCAGAGTAAATTTAGGTCCTGGCATGGAGGCAGTTCTCCCCTGTGGTAGGTAGAGGGCAGGGCTTGTCTAGTCGGGATGGGGGACACTTGAGCAAGGTTTAATTTTTGGTGCCTCAGCCTCCTTCTTGTTCCTCCTGATGGCCCAGGGCAGGGCTGACTGAATAAAGGGGAAATGAAGCAAGTGAGAAGAGTGCCAGGCTATAATTCACTCAGTAGCAAACTGTTCAGTTGCTGAGTGTGGAAGAGTGAGCAGCAAAGCAGTCTTTACAAGTTTTCAAAACCCTCACGTTCCAATATTTTGGTTTTAAGGACTTGAGCAAGATTAGGTGAGAAAGAATTTAAAGTGTGTTTTCCCTTCAGAATCAGAAACATCATTAATGGTCCTGCTGAACTGCTTCTGCTGAGTTCTTGCTAAAATACGCAGTAATCCAGATCTATTTTGACAAAACTGTGCATTGTACAAAGGATCTGCCCATACGACATAGCAGGCAATATAAATTTAGTAGTAGTTGATTGGTAATTGAAATGAAATCTAATCCGGATACCTATGTGATGGTAGAAGTCTGTTTCTTCCACCTTATTGCTTTCTCCAGGATGAGATCCAGAACAAAACAGGCAAACCTGGCATGTTTGTTACCAGTTTATCCAACTTCAGAATGTCAACAGCGTGTCTACAATCCTCACTCACGCTGTGTGGCCTTGGGACTTGCAGGAGAGGATGCACTGGAAATGTTTTTCCTTGGAAAAGTAAATAGCGTGCTGAAGTGAAGAGGCAAATTCCATTGCAGTAAACAATAATACTTCAGGGGGGAGTATGTTTAAAACACAGAAAAGAATATTTTCCCTATTTCTCATTCTTCTGGAGTATTTGCTAGATTCTCTTAACAAGCAGGGCTTTATGCTGCATGAGTCTTGGAGCGTCACTGCACTTAGAAATAGCAGCCTCGTGTAACAAGGATATTAGTGTGGCAACTCAGCAAACAGGAGCTCCTTGTGTTGTAACCTCCTGTGATGTTAGTGGGATTGAGTAAACGATGTCTAAAGCTCTTGTAATACCTGCAAAAGGCACTGGCCTAGGTTGAGGAAATGTCATAATTGAATTTCTTCCATTCAGATGAGTCACTCGAGTCATATTGTGAGAGTTTCCCCTTTGAGTCTAGCAGACTAGCTGGTTTTAAGAATCCTATAAATGCAAAGATGGGGGGAGTGGTTCGTTTAAGAGCAGGAAAAATTGCAGATCTGTCATCTTGCTGCAGAAGACGGCACAGATTCTCCTAGAAGATCACTGCAGCCATTCTGTTACAGTAATTGGGATAGAATATTTCTTGCTCAATGTTCTGTGTGCATCATCAGTGATGCTGTTCCAGCAGCTTTCTGGATTTATTGGTCTCTCCCTGCTCTATGCGTTGCATAAAAGGATGAATGTGTAGTACTTGTGTTCAGTTAACAGTGAGGTAGTGGCAGCTTACATTGGGCGTATTTGTAATACCCTCTTAGGTAGATCATAGGTTTTCTTACCTCTAAATGTAGATACCTACTCACTGGGGACAAGCTGTACAGCAGCAAATACTAACTTGCATGTAAAATAAGTACAGTGCATTTTACGTGAAAAATTTTAGGCTAGCAAAGTGCTTTATGATTCCTCTCAAAACACTCTGCTAGTCCATATTTCATGTATTGCCAGGCTTCAGAATACTTGATTGAAAAAACCAGAGCATGTCAAAAGGCAGCAGAAAGACCCAACTGCTGTGAATGCTTAGTGTTTTCCTTGTGATACGCACCACTAAGATGTAGCTCTGTTCTAAGCAGTCTTTTTTTTTTTTCTCTATTGTGCTACAGAGATGTTGCTTTTCTAAGTATTTGCCAGACCTAAAAATCCCTTATAGCTACCCACTGGATGAGAATGTATTTTTCACTAAAAGTAATTAGCTAAAAGGTTCTGATCTGTACACTGAATCCCCTGAAGTAGGAAATTGTTATTGCAAATATGCTTAATGCATAGATTACAGGATGCTGTTCCTGTGGCCAAATATCTGCTAAAATTTGAAGAACAAATGTGGGGGTTTTGGACGGGTGGCACCACTAGAACAATTTACAAATGCGTGAAGACCTTCAGTGATACAGACAAGATGAATCCATTATGAGAATAAAGTTGGTTGCAGGTACAACAGCAGTGTTCCATCCTTGAACCATCCACATGTTGAATAGAAGTGAAGTATATTGGTCCTGCACCAAGTAAGGATTCAACCTCACCAGTAGAGAAGAAGCTTCAAGTACCATAAAGCTGTAAAATTTGTAACCACTAACATCAGGAAGAAGTAAGCAGTTGTGATGTTTGATGACTTCCTTCCAAGGTCTATGGAGGGCTCTGTCCAGTGATCAGACCTGACATCCTGAGGCATCTCTGTCCACCCAGTGTTTATGATCTGAGCTGTTTTCTGAAAATTTGTTGAGGTCCACAAACAAACTACCCTCAGCCTGTGCTGTGTGCCCAGGGGAACGCTTGAGGTAAGCAAATCAAAAGTAGCTCCAAGGACTTTAGAGCCAAGTGAAAGCTTCAAATATGTTGGTGGTGATCTTTGCATCCTGAATTGAATTTTAAACAATGCATTTGTTCCAAGGACATTATGCAGAGGGAATTCTTCTGTGGTAATGCTCTGGAAGGTGAAACTAAAATAAAAATGATGAGGATGCCATAGGTCACCAAGAAAGATAAGGTGGTTGAGGCTTTTTGTGAACATCTTGGCAGGATCCTCTAGAAGTTGGTGATGCCCTCATTACCTAGACCTACCATCTAGGTAATTTTAATTGCCTAGATGTTTAATGCAGTTTTCTTGTAGACCTTAGGCATAAATAAACAATCTAGAGTGATAGAAGTATTTAGAGGAAGATAAAGGAAGAGTTGATCTGATAATCCACAGAAAAAGACAGTTATTCATAGGTGATGCAAAAAAGGTCACCTACCCTGAGTGCTTTTGCAGGTAAGACAAGTGATCAGAGCCCCAGCCGCTAGCACAGAAAGCAGGAGGAGGGAGGATACTGAGGAAGGACAGGTTATCCCATTGTGTCATCTGCTTATTTTGTCTCCGGTGTGGTTTCATCATTGGCCTAGATAATTATCTGGGAATCATGATTATTAAAGTTGCATGTGAGAGGCTATGATTAAGCTGGAGGACAGAACTGGAACTTGGAGGTAGAATAAAACATCAGTCAGAGGAAGGATAAATAAAGACATGAGAGCAGAACATTCACCTGTGTGCATAGTGAGCAACTTACTGTGTAGCAGTCCTAGTGAAAAAGATCTGGGAGTTGTCATGAGTTAAAAGCTGAATGTATCAACAGTGTTGTCTTCTGCAGAGAAAAAAAGGAAACAAAACCCAAAACCAGAAAACAAAACAGACATACACTTCCAGTATGGTTTTTAAGGAACAGTATATCCTGGAAGATCAATAAAATAATCCTTCAGCTCTTGTTAATGTCAGTAAAGCCCTAGGTGAAATACTGGATTCAGCTTTTGGGCTCCATGCTTTGGTAAATTTGTGCCAGTTGGACTGCACCCAGAAGGGAGTGACAGGAAGGTCTAGGAAATAAGATTTACAGAGAAGGCTTGAATAAACTGGAATTGTTTTGCCTGAAGAGAAGACTAAATGAAGGCATGTATTCTCAACTACTCTAGGGAAAGGGGATAATCTCTTCTCCAGTGCCCGTGACAAATAGGATGAACAGTAGTGGGCTTACATTACATCAAAGAAGGCTGAGGATACACATTGGGGGAAATATTCTCATAGTAAATATTGCAGAGCACAGGAGTAAACAGCTTCAGAGGTTTTGTAGGACTCAGCATTACAGTTTTTAAGGGCAGATTAGATGAAGCTGATGGTAGAACTTGTAAGTAGTTGATCTTGACTTGGCACAGAGGACAGATTATTTCCAGTTCTGTAAAAATCAAATATTACCATTGCTAGGAAGTATTCAAAACTATTTAAAACCACTGAAAGAAAACCTTTTCAAAGCTTGGACGATTTTAAACCTTCCACAAATGTAAAATTACCCCAAATCCCTAAGGTGAATAACTTGTGTATGTGTACATATATATTCACGAGGTGAAAGAAGCTCATTTTAGAGATTGATGTGGATTACTTGAGTAGTTGTGTCTGACGAAGTTGTGCTCTCCAAGTCCTTGAGCCCTTGCTGCTTGATGGGCTAAAATGGTCCCTTCTCTGCTTGCATCTGGAACAGAAGTATAGATAGAATCTGTAATATTCACGGCTTCTTCACCATCTCGTAGTACTAAAAGTTGCCTTTAGGTGATTAGTTTTACCTTTTTACTTAATTTCGCAAGCAAGGGACGAAAGAAGAGAAAACATCTTTGCTGTCTTTAAATTCTTGTCCATACTTCTTTGAGCCCTTCTCCCCTTGCCAGCAGCCCTAATAGTCCTCATAGAGCTTTGTACTGGGATTGTCATGGCAAAAATTAACTCAGAAGGGTGCTCCCTCTGTGGTATTTTGGTCATGCAATGGTAGGTATTATGGTGGCGTTACTGTTTGCTCCGTTTCCAGGAAGCTTCACAGGATGACTAAGCGGCTTCCCCTGGAGTGCCTTCATGTTATGGAGAAGAAAGTAGTTATGGCTCTGTCCTCATTCCAGTCCCTTGTAGCCAGGTCCCTCCCGAAATCTCTGTCTAGTTCCTGCAATGGTCACAAATAAATGCCTATGGAAAAGAAAGAAGAGGGCAGGCACATATATAGTGCTTCCCAAAGTACTCTCTCAGCCTCAAAGTAGTTTTACTATGGGGATTTTCTAAGACAGATGTGGTTTCTGCATTCTTTAACACATGTAGGAAGCTTCTTCCATGTACTTGCCCAGTCTTCTTTAGGCCAGTATAAATTTCTTGTGTCCGTAACATCCTCTTGTCGGAGTTCCCAAGACCCATTGCCTTCTGGTTGGTGTGAACCCTTTTCTGTTATCTTTGTATCCCCCCCCTTACATTCATTTGTGGGAAGTGATGATGAACAATTTATACCTATCCATACTATTTGGGCCACTTGTGACTTTGTATTGGATTTGGCAAATTTCTGACAATCTCTTTCAGTCCTACCCTGACTCTAGGCTTTTGCTAAACCTATTCAAACTTTCATAACATCTTTTTGAGGCCAAAGTTGCATGTGAGCAAGCCATGGATTTGTACAGTGGTCGTATCATTGGTCTGTTCCCTTCCTAGTGGTTCCTGCTATTTAATTTTCGTTCCTTTTGACTGCTGCCAAGCTCACGTTTCCAGGAGCTTGATACTTGACCTGAGATCTTTCTCGTGAAATTTAATCATCGGCTTAGAGCCTCACGTCTTCAAATTTGAAGTTTGGACAGATTTTCTCTTTGTGTACCTTGTTAGATATACATTCACAATGAACTATCTGGAATAACTTCATATCATCATCAAACTGTCAGCTCACTGTTCACACTGGTTTCTGTGTTACCAGTATCAATACACTGAACAGCAGAGAGCTGTGTGGAGCACCATGGTGGTGTCTCCCTCTGTGTCCCCCCTTTACTTAATGTGAGCTGGTAACAGGCAAAATAACCTGATAACAGTGATGTCCAGGAAAGCAGATTGAGGAATGGAATGTGTACTTCTAAAATCCTTTGCAGTGTGGTGGCTGTGATTTGAGGAACAGGCTGGTTACCTTGAGATCCTTCTGTTGGTGCTCTGACATGGCAGCAGAGTGCTCCACAGTCCAGCTGACTTCCACACAGCTTCTGGCACTTTGTAGTTAAGACAACTTGGCGTGACAAGAAAATGTTACTTCCCTCAAACTGAAGCTTTTCATACTGGATTACCCGAAAGACACTTTTCAGAAGGTGCGTGAGGGCAGTGCTGCTGGCTCACTCGCTATCTCTGGATGTTCCTGTCTCAATCTTTAGAGCAGGTAAAGAATTGCTAACCCAGGCTGCTCTCCTCTCCGTTCTGTTATCTTTGCACCCGGTGGCTCACCAGTGTGTTGACAAGTCCTGGGGAATGTTTTTCTCAAAACAGATGGGAATTTGAACTTGTGCGATTCCAAATACCTGTCTGTGTCTCCAGTGGACACATAGACCCAATTTAAAAGTTCCTATTAATTGGAAACTTGGTGGTTGTTAATTATTAGCATCGCAGTTAAAAGACGCAACGGAAGAATTAATAAGTTGTCATTTTGTTTTTCAGCTATGGCAGCCATTCGAAAAAAGCTGGTTATAGTGGGTGATGGTGCCTGTGGAAAGACCTGTCTGCTGATTGTATTTAGCAAAGACCAGTTCCCTGAAGTGTATGTTCCCACCGTCTTTGAAAATTATGTAGCAGATATCGAAGTGGATGGAAAGCAGGTACGTGCACACTTCTGTAGCAGTCACAATGAACTTGCATTTCTTCAGAATAACATGGGGATCTCTACACTTCTTCAATAAGTGGGTAGAGCAAATGCTTTGTACTTATGTTGTAAATATATTTTTAAATATTAAGCATGTTCTTGTGGAAAAAAATATTTGCCTTGCTAGAACCTGCTCACATCCAATGTCTGTTTAACAACCTATTTCTAACTTTACACTCTAAAAGAGACTCTAAAAACCATAGTTATTACAAGTAAAATGTCGCAGTAGGTGAGAGGGGGTGGAGCAATTCAAAGCTGTGCCTACATGTTGAGGACACTGGGCTACTAGTCTCTGGAACTGCGTAGTGGAGTCCCAGTTTTGATAGGCACCTGGTATTGTGATTAACAAACACTAGTTCCTGGAGAGAGTCTTTTTTTTCATAATCATTCCTGGCAACATGCAGGATCCTCTTCAGAAGAGATGGCTGACAGGCTTCAAAGGGATTTGATTTTTGTAGGTACATCAGCATCATCTGTCCTGCTTGTCTGAAGGAATGCAATTCTTAGCAGCCAAGTGTACCCACGGCTCCCTGAGCTTCATTTTGAGTTTGTACTTCAGTAAATCAATCATTAAAGTGTTTCCTTTTAGTTTTAAATATTTTGAAAATCCGTTTTCAATCTGTGTGACCACTGAGTCCTTTTGTTTGCCAGACAAGCAAACGTGCCAGACAGCTCTCCAAGAGGCAGCTTTCAGAAGGCTGCTCTCTGAGTGCCGGATAAGTTGTCTTCTGCATTTATGCAGAAGTAGTGTGTGATGTGTAAAATTGTCACTTTCCAGGATACTCCAGAAGGACACAAAGCAGAAACTTTGCACCTTGAAAGCTCAACTGTTTTGAAACCCTTCTAGGCAGCCATGGCATAAGGCTGTTTTGTTACCATAACCACACAGAGCTGACCTCGGTGCCATGGCTCCTCATGTCAAGCATGTTCTTGATGCTGAGGGTGCTGAGCTTCTCTGTCCTGCTCCTGGCTGTGACATGTGCCTGTGCTCTGGGTTCAGGTGCAGACAGAACATCTTTCAGTCAGGTCTAGTTCAGATGCAGCAACAGATTGATTGAAACTGCTCAGTTTCGTGAACAAAAACTTTTTGAGCTAGTTTTGGGCTTTACATTAAACTTGATTTAGTACTGTTACAGGCATGGATTATTTGTGATTTTAGTCATGATTGTTCATCCTATTTAAGTCTAAAAAGAGATTTTTCTCTCCCGTTATATGAATGGGTAAAAAAAATCCCTTACTTTAATATTAGAACATGTTTTCCCCCAAGGTGACAGTTTCTGCAGTTTCTATATTGTATCTTAGACTCTAAGGACTATTGTTTAAAATATGTATGATATCCATTTCTCTCTCTTATCACCTAGTCAAACTTCCCCATTCCCTTCTGCCTGAATCTCTGCATCTCTAAATGAGTTGAGCAGAGAGTCATGCCCTATCAGCTGTATGCAGCCAGTATCTAAATAAAAATTGCATGAGCAGCTTGAGCAATGCATTTTCTGTTGTGGAAATGTCAGATGAATTTTTTGTAACTGGATGACACACTTTATCTAAGCACTTTGTCTTCTGACAACTTGATTGCAAAAGTTTGTAGGAGAGCAGTGCTTAAGACTGTTCTGTTTGACAGCCTCTGTCTTCCTAGAAAAGCATTACCAGAAATGTTCAGAAGCCAAGTGAAGACAAAACAGCGATGGTACCAGATGCAGGTTCAATTATTTTTTTTTTAGGTAAAGCAACGGAGATGCTTCCAGTGTTACGTGAGGGAGCTCTCAACAGACATATCTGTAAAAAAAAAAATGAACGTTTGCTGCAAAATTCACATTTGCAAATGCAGACGTGACTCCAAGAGGAGGAGCATTTCTGACTGAAATATAAAAGAATTTTTTTTTTTATATGAGTTCAACTAAAGCTTTGTATCTTCACAATTTAACTAAATTGTTGCATTGCACGTTCAAGCTCACATTTGGGTTCCAATTCTGCCCATTTGTCTTTATCTGAATTGCTGTAGACTTTTTTCCTGGAATTTTTGAATGTAGGAGTTTAAACAAGAAGGAACCCACTCCATTGCAAAGGCAAATGCATCAGAGGATCTCAAGCAAGAGTGTACCTCAAGAGCTTGATTATAGTTTTTAGATTTCCTACTTTAAATGTTGGCTATTCCTTCAACTTTTTTAAAATAGTCCTACTGGGGTGTTCTCCCCTAGCTCCACTTTAAGTAGAAATAGAGATAACATTAGGTACTTTATTCAGTTCTTAGTTACAGGAAGCCTTAAGCAAAATCAGGTTTATTTCAAAGCGAATTGCAAGTTTAAATTTCTACTATGAGGTAATTTTAATGAATTTGTGCACAAATACAAGTACAATCTTGACATTTCTTAGTCACCACAGGTTCCAGCTGTAAACCAACTGAAAATGTGCATAATCCTAAAAAGTATATACTTAAAGATTCCACTTTGACTGAAAACTGATTTTTCGAGAATGCTTATCACAGATATTCCCAACCTTTTGGAGCCAATTCAGTTTGATTCATGTCTTGCTTTTCTGCTGGTAGCTTTTACGTCCTTTCAGAGAATCGACACTGTTCATGGATATAAAGAAAAGTCTCATAAGCCACAATAAACTTATTTTTGGAATTATGGAACCTAAAATTTCTAATAGTCAAAGTGGTTTGTCTTGTAGTCTCCTCCTCTTGAGTGGTGTTAACTTAAATATTTTATCCACTACTCTTGGGTGTCTAGCTTCTGAATCAAACCTTGCCTGGTGATCTGGCTAACTGCCTTGATCTTTCTTCTGCAGGTTGAGTTGGCTTTGTGGGATACAGCAGGACAAGAAGACTATGACCGACTTAGACCGCTTTCTTATCCAGATACTGATGTTATACTTATGTGTTTTTCAATTGATAGTCCTGATAGTTTAGGTAAGTAGATCACTAACTGAATTGGAACCACGTCTCTGTGTCGGTGTATTCCCCTTGGAAATCATGCTGTAATATTTTCATGTGATATAATGATTGAGAGCATTCCTAGTTTCAAAACTAATTTACAGTTTTCAAAAATTAAGATCTTAGAGGAACCTGTGTTCCTCAGCGATGCCGAGTGGCATTTTGAAAGCCTCAGCAGCACACAGTGTTTACCCAGGGCTCTGCTGTGTAGTTTGAGCAATGCTGAGCAGGGAGGCAGCTCCCTGGCCCTGATCAGCACCCTCACCCCGGCAGTGCTGTCTGCTGGGCCAAGGCAGCCTCCTGGTGTGCCCATCCCTTGGGAGGTGCTGCTTGGTGACTCTAAGCAAGCAGGAAGGCTGGAGCTGCACCCTCCTGTGTCCGGGAGCCCTGTGAGTACATAGTGTCCACTGAGTGGCATGGCCCACCCAAGGTTGGATTTTATTTTACTTTTTTTTATTATTATTTCTCCTTAAAAATTGCAGGCACTCGAGACCACACTGTATCTGTGAAAACAAAGTAACGTCCTTTCTCTGTAAATGGAAAAGCTAGCTTTGTGTTTTCATCCCTTCCTCCCCCTCCCCCCATTTATTCAAGAGAGATCAGCTTGAAACAGTCTGAGTTATTGGTCCCAAATAGCCTGGGGTTTTTTTACTCTCTGCTTAGTGAGTTCAAAACATGGGCTTAGAACCATGCTGGAGTGGGGCTCTCTCACTGGTGGAAATGATCAGAGGCTGGAGACTTGTACTCTCCTATTCTGCTTTCCAGTGACTGACATCTGCTTGTGCTGGAGGAAAGAGAAGAAAAGAGTTGCCTGATTTATGATTTCTGAGCTCTAAAAACACACATTTCAAAAGTCTTACTAGATGGGCACCTTTTCTGTGTGGAGCCCAAGACTGAAATCTTCAGTGATTGATTTATAAATCTGATGCACAGATACAGATGTCTTGGATCTTACAAAGATGTTTTTGAAGAGGGTAAGGAGCAGGAGATAGAGACACTCTTATTGCTAAGACTCAACATCTCTGGAACTTTGATTTCTGTCCCTTTAAAATGGTAATGACTCCATCCATCCAGTGTAGTCTCCTACACAAATACATCGTAGTAGCACTTTCTTAAGCAAGTGAATGTCTGTGAAAATTCCCTTATCTACTTCTCACCAGTGGGATTTGTTCACTAGTGGCTATTTGTGAGGTTTCTTACTAGAATGCAGGTGATGTTAAGGTAGATCTTCAGGCACATGGATTCTGTGTGTATGACCAGCTGTGCTCTGACAAGAACCTTCTGTGCAGTGACCAACTGGTACTTGTTTGTAACTGGTCAAAATTATGTCCTTGCATTGGGCGGGACAGGAGACCCCTCTGCTTTGTCTATTGATGACAGGTGTCAAATAATTTGAACTGGTGCTCATAAATGGGATACAAGTTCTCTCTTAAATGTATTAAACCACTGAATCCTTTGGAGTTTTCTGCTGCCAGGATGATCACAGTCACTGCAAGCTCTCCTTAGAGATGCTTTTTTGCTATGCCTCTAATCTATCTCGTGGATGTACCCTGCCTCCCAGGGCTGTGTCTTATGCAGAAACAAAAATGAGACAAAAAATATCCCGGAAGCATAAAAATGCAGTTAATGGAAAGATTAGTCCTAAGTGGAGCTGCCACAATGATTGAAAAATACCATTCCTGCCACAATTCACAGGAGGTTTGACTAAATCAGCAAACAAAATATTCCTCCAGATGTTGCAGTATCAATGCCGGTTTGGTATCTGGGAAATCTTGATCTCTGTCTTCATCACTTCCACCCGATCCTGTGTTTAGAAACATCTTTCAGTGTCTTTGTCTCCCTCCAGAACGGTTTGAGGTTCAGTTGCCAGCGGTGCTGTGGTCATGCCCGGTGCAGCTGTTTAGTGCTACCTCCGAGGTTTGAGCTTTGCTCGCTTCTCCTGCCCAGGCTGCTGGAGAGCCAACAACCCACCTCACGTCCTTGGAAACCAGAAGGGGTTACTGAACCTGGAGGCAGCAGGAGAGGGGCTTAAGTCCAGTCTGATCTCGGCTATTTTTCCCTCCCTCTCCTCCCTTCCTGCTCAGCAGTATCGGGGTGCCTGTGTCCCTCAGAGCAGTGGAGGGAGCAGGGAACTGCCAGGTGGCTCTTCAGGTGTGCGGTGTCCAGAGACCAGCAGCCCCCGAGAGCTGCAGCTGCAGAATTTCTGTCTTGGCTGTAGTGCAAAAACTGGCTTCAGAATGCCTGTCTTAAGTTGTTCTTTCAAGCAAGAAAACAATGTCATAATAGTGAATGTCTCTTCAAAAGCTGAATGGAATTTCGTGAAGATAAAAAGGGTTATGTAGCCTGCAGGTACATCCACCGGTGAATCTCAGATGTCTGAGAGCTTCTGAAAGCAAAGCCAAATGTTTTGGGCTGTTCAGCATTTCCTGCTATAGAGAATTTATCAAGGTTTTGCTTTCAAAAGCCCTCAAGTCTTCCATTTGCAGCTCCATTTAAAAAAGAAAACATGTTGGCAGGAAAAGGTTTCTTGTATATAAGTGCAAACTCATTTGCTGCAGTTTGGGAGAAATGGCAAATCTGCAAATGACTTAAATCTTTGTTTCTGTGCATCTGTAATTTGTGCATAGACCAACATTTCTGCTACAGTTAAGGGGAGAGTTTGGAGTGGTGTTTGATGTCACTTGTTAAAAAGAAGAAGTGATGTAAAAACTTATGCTTCAGGGTTGTGCCCGTCTTTAGCTTCTGGAGATAAACAAAATGTTTCTCCTGAAGCAAAATTTTCCATAACTCTGTACTTCAGGATTCTTCACTTTGAAGTGCCTTATGCTAACTCTTGTCAAGGAGCTGCTGAGAGATGTAGAGAAGCCAAGAGTTGAGGTGTCCTTCAGCCTTAAAATTAGCGTAGACAGGCTTGTCTTTTTTGGTAATAGCAGAACAGGTCTATTTGCTTCCCCAATTAAGAGTAGAAAAAAGGGCATCAGTGTGGATTAGCAAGCTAAAGCTGCTCAGGCAGCAGCTAAAAGCTTTAAAATAAAACTTTCCATAGAAGTGGGTTTTAGTACAGACACGCTTCTATTTATTTCATTATTATTTTTTTCAGAAAACATCCCAGAGAAGTGGACCCCGGAGGTGAAGCATTTCTGCCCCAACGTGCCTATCATCTTGGTAGGAAACAAGAAGGACCTGAGGAATGATGAGCACACAAGACGAGAGCTGGCCAAAATGAAGCAGGCAGGTTCCATTTTGATAGTCTTGTGCTAAACGAAGGAAGGGAATAGTGGTTGTACCAGAGCATTAAATGGGCATCCCCAGCTCGCTGCCAGCTTCCTGTGGGCTGCATAATGGATGCTTATCTGTGACAGAAACCAGAAAGCACATATTGCCTTTAATTGAGTGTTTCTTTTTTCATATTTGGAGATTTAATTTTTAGAAAAAGGCATTCTCGACAATGAAAATGGCAGTACTGGTTACTAACAGTCAGATGCTCTCCGTGCTGGAGAGCTGCATCCCTGAGGTAGACAGTAATTAATTAGGAGACATCAGCACATCGAGTGCACGCACCCTCGAGTTGTTCTTTATTTTGTATGTTCAGGATGTGAAGGGAAGCAGTTTTATCGGTAGGTGTTTTGAGGTGATAACCACGGGTGCTGTAGCTCGTTCCTGAGCCTATCACTAGCTTTCATTTTCAGATGGTGTCTGAAATGCCCAGCCTGGGTACGGGACTGCAGATACTCTGCTCTGCCCTGGAATTTGTGCGCCTGTTGCATAATATTTGTTTTTATGCAAAGACTGAGGCCTTAATTTGGGGATTTGTTCCTAGGCTTTTGTTACAGTTGTGGCAAAGAGTTGCATAAAGGTTTCCTCTGAAATAAGCAATCTGTTGCTCAAGTTTCAAAGGGTCTTTTAAGCTCAGAGGTGTTAGAAGACTCATCATGTCCTCAAGCCCTGGTGCAGTATGCAAATAAACCCCCCGTCTGTGTGATCCGGGCCGAGGTGAATGCTGCATCTTGAGTAAACAACCAAATTTTATTTTAAATTTGCTTTCGTTATTTAAAAGATCGCTCTGAAGGGAGCAATTAATTATTAATTAACCTGTTGAAAATGTGCATTTAACCCAGAAATTCCTTTGCCTTGGGGGAGCTGGGTGGGGAAGGCAAGATGGGGGCGCGCGTGGCTGTGGCTTTGGGTTGATCTGACGGGTTGCTTTGTGCTGTTCCAGGAGCCTGTCAAACCCGAAGAAGGAAGAGATATGGCAAACCGCATCGGTGCATTTGGGTATATGGAGTGTTCGGCAAAGACCAAAGACGGTGTGAGGGAGGTTTTTGAAATGGCCACTAGAGCTGCTTTGCAAGCCCGGCGTGGCAAGAAAAAGTCCGGGTGCCTTCTCTTATAAAGTGTGGCCAGAGGAAGATGGCCAAAGCAGCACCCTGCACTTGAGTAATTTTGAAGTGCTGTTTATTAATCTTAGTGTATGATTACTGGCCTTTTTCATTATCTATAATTTACTTAAGAGATTTCAAAATCGAGTCATCTTGCTACCAGTATTTAGAAGCCAACCATGATTTTTATAACAATCTGCATCAAATTCATCTGTGCACCCAAGGTTAACCTCAACATTCCTCTAACAAACCTTTTCTGCACTCACAGGATATGCCAGGCGCTAATTGAAGACAATTCTCTATCTTCTTTCTTCTCTCTATAAAGAGAAAAAGCTGTCAACACAGAGGATTGGTCTGTAACTACTTTATAACTAACGTCCTCTTCTAATTTGAGTACAACAGTTACATGGCTGTATGTGGAATCGAGTGTAGCTTCAGTGCTATCACATTTAGGAAGATCTGATTTTCATGGCTCAGTGGTGTAAAACATTAGTTTGAAAATGTGATCACTCTGAAATGACCAAGTCCCATTCAGCTAAAGGAAAAGTGAGGGTTCTGTGGTTTCATGTTAGTTACCTTTTAGTTACTGTGTAATTAGTGCCAGTTTAAATGTATGTTACCAAAAATAAATCTATTTACCCCAGCTTAGATGTAGTATTTTTTGTATAATTGGATTTCCTAATACTGTTACTTGTAACCTCTGCGTTAAGGTGTTCTGGGTTTTTTAAGAAACTGTATTTGAAAATAAAGTCCGATGGAAAGCAGCTGATCCTCTTCCCCTGTTCATTTGTAAGAGTCTGACCCATTTGAATGATTTGAGTGGTCTGCACACCCAGGAGGAGTTTTTTCCATGACGTGCCGTAGGGATGAGAAAAGACAGCCTGCTCACACTCAAAGCTTCTGAACTGTTCAGTTGCCTTAAGTTCATTGCTGGACCCAGTTTCAAAACTAAAAAAAAAAAAAAAATGAAACTTTTTGTGTAAGTTTGGTTACCATGTAGTGATCAGACTCCTAACCTGTGAACTTCTTGCTGTTCTGCAGCCAACTAAACTCTTTCTGTATTTTCATTTTTCCAACAACTAATAGAATAAAGGCAGTTTTCTAAGCTCCCTGTATCCTGGTGTCTGTATTCCTCACTCTGGGTTTTTGGCCCAGCGTCTGACAGCCTGAATGGGAAATGCCATTTTTGATCCGACTGTGATAGCATTCGCTGAGCAGTTGCAAGTGCTTTAATACTTATTTTTGTTTCCCAGCAAGTGACACCCACCCGCTGCTCGTGGCGGTTTCTGAACGCTTCAGCAGAGCAGGGGTGGAATCCCTGGCCCCTGCCGTGAGCGGCGAAGCTTCTCAGGAACTGGTTTTGATGTTCAAACCAGGCGAGAGTAGAGCAGTTGGGTTGAATTTGCTGGTCTTGAGCATGGGAATAGATGAGCAGGAGGAGGCCCTGCAGCACGAGTGAGATGTGTGTGGTGGCACCTTTGCTACGTAACCTGCCCTTTTCCTGAGGGATGCCTTCAAGAGCTGCAACGAGGGGTGGTCCCAAAGTATGGGCTGTTGTTCTGCACCCACACTGGAGAGCAGATGGTGCTTCCCCTGGGAGAGAAATGGCAGGGAAGGGCGGTGAGCGTCACCACACTCACACTGGTATTTACAGCAGCTGCTGTTGAACTTTAGAGCCTCTGCCCGCAGGGCTGGGCAGGAGGAGGGAGTCCAATTGCTGATGGCAATCCATGTGAGCACCTAGCAGCATCCAAATTATGTCCTGAAAATGCCAATGTCACTTTTTTCTTTCTTTTTTCCTTTCTTGGACAATGTTCCCGATTCCTTTTCCTGCAACAAAGGAGAAGCAGACCCGTCCTGGGGCTGTGGATGTGCCCCCTCCCTCTGCAGCCACAGACACCCCAGCATGAAGCATCTGGCCAGGCTGCTGGTGGTGGCACCGTTCCCCCTACCTCTCCTGGATGCCTGTTCTCCGCCAGCAGGGAGGTGATGGGGTTGGATGGAGCAGGAATTTCCCAGCTGTGGGCCTGCCCACCAGGATGTCATTCTCTGCCCTGTCACTCGCTCCTCTGCGGTTCCCTTTTCCTGGGTTTTGTTGTTGTTGGGTGGGGGATGGTTGCAGTTGAGCAAAACTGGGGGTTTTCAGTCTTGCAAGGCTGCTGGGTTGCAGTTCTCTATGGTCACAGTTACAGAGCAGCTCTTCAGCCACAGGGGTTCTGAGTAAGGTCCGCATGTTCTTCAGACCCAGCTTGTGGGTTGTGCTTCCACCCAGAAGTGATTAATTTGTTTTAATCTTGGCTCTTGTTAACCTACAGCACCCCCTCCCCATCTCCTCTGTCCTGTCCACCCGCTGGCATTAGGTTTCCAGGCCTGGCCTGCCTCCAAGGTTGGACATGTTGGTTGAGTTGGTGTCTCCCGTTCATGACCAGAAGCTCCAGCTCCCTCTCCTTCTCCCTTTCCCCCCTGGCTTCAGAGCAGAAGGCCAGAAGGTTTCGGAGCGCGTGGTTATTAAATCTGCTGTCCTTCTCAGCCTTCCTGCTTTCCAGGGCTGGCAGCCTGGTTCCTTTTGGGTTCCTGTCACCTCTGGAGGCCACCTTTGTTCTGGGTGAAGCGGAGGCCACAAACGGCCAGACCAGACTTGGGAAATGAGAGGTCAGCGCTCCTGGAGAGCGATCCAGCCTGGCAAGGAGCTGAGGAAGGGGCAGGGGAAAAGCCAGGAGCCAGCCCCCTGGCCAGGGGAGGGAGTTTGGCACCAGGAGAAGATGTGAGCAGGAGGCCAGAAAGTGTGTTTTGTGACCTTTGTGATTATTCACTGTTGTTGTTGTTAAATAGCAACCTTTGGGCCTCATAGGACAACCATCCCTTGCCACAACATCTCAAAAGGGGTCCCTGGAGCCCATCCAGTCCCTCGGGAGCTCCCAGCACTCCTCTGGATCCAGGTTCAGCCGGTGCCGGGAATGTGTCCAGGCACAGGGCGTAGCTCCGAGCCAACAAGGAAGTTCAGCTCACTTGGTTTCCTTAAAACTCACTCGTCAAGGAAGGGAAAGCCCTAACCTGCTCCTGGCTGACAAGGGCAGGGCCCCAGAAGTAAATTCCCGACTTCAGACGAAACCTCCAGGAGTCAAGGTCCCAGCCTGAGCAGGCACTGGCAGCGGGGAGAGGCCTCTGTGGCACTGCCCTGGAGGTCACCCATGAAGAGAAATTCCTCTCCTTCAGCCCCACCGTGGCTGGCCGTGCCTGGGGGGCGGGTGAGGACTCTGCGTGGACTGTAACCCTCAGTTTACTCCAGAGCAAACATGGGCCACGTGCCCCTGCCTGTCCCACCACCCGCCTCCCGGCTGATCTGGGGACACTGGTTGTGGCTCCCGCTATCAGTGCTGCAGCACACCCCAAAAACTGCTCGGTAATGGGGCTGGTCCCCAGAGCTCCCTGCAGCCGGGAACCGCTCCAGTTCCCAGTCTTGGGGGCGGGTGTCAAGAGCAGCCCGGAACAAAACCCCCACATCCCGTGGTCACCAGGACCAGAGACGCGGCGTTACATGGTGGCCTGTCAGTGACAGCTGGTGTTTGTCACCAGTCCCTGCTACCAAGCGTGAAAGAGGGCAGACAGCAGCAGAGGGGGGGGCTACGCGCACCCCCCGCTGCCTCGGCTGGGGGCCAGGGCTGATAAGCAGCTGTCTGACCTTGGGGCTGCTGGGGATGGAGCTCACTTGGCATAAATGCTGGTGGGAGCCTCGGCGGGGGCTCCCTGTGTCCCCCCAGGAGCTGTGGTGAAGCTGGGGCCTTGCTCTTGGTGCCTGCCTGGCTCTGCTGCCCCACAGTCCCGGCTGGTCCGACCCATGGACATCTCCTGGAGGACTGACCCTGGACCGGCATGGTCTGGAGGAGGGTGAGGGTTCACCACAAAGAGCCGTGGAGGAGCAGCTGGGCCGTGATGCCAGGCCTGGGTTCGGGCAGCATCAGCTCAGCTCAGCTGGGGCTGCCCCAGCCATGAGAAGAGGAGCAGTCCCCACAGCATGATTTAAACCTCCCTAAAGCAGATCCAAGCAGTAAGGCAAGAAATGGAAAAGCCAGGGATGGGGAAAAGCAACCGCTGAAGCAAAGGGCAGCTTTACCAGCATGAAAGAGGTGGAAAAATTATAAAAGGAGAAAAATTATAAAAGGAGACTGAATTTGTGGCCCTTCCTGGACCACAGCATTGTGGGTTCAGGGTAACTCCTTTTCCTCCTCCTGGTACATAAACTCATAGAATGATTTGGGTTGGAAGGGACTTTAAAGACCACCTAGTTCCAACTGCCCTGCAGGGACACCTCCCACTGGACCAGGTTGCTCAAAGCCCCATTCAGCCTGGCCTTGAACACCTCCAGGGATGGGGCATCCACAGCTTCTCTGTGGGCTCCAGCACCTCAAGATCTCTCTTGTTTTGAGGTGCCCAAAACTGGACACAACACTCCAGGTGTGGCCCCACCAGTGCTGAGTACAGGGGGACAATCACCTCCCTGCTTCTGCTGGCCACACTATTTCTAATACAAGCCAGGATGCCATTGGCTTTCTTGGCCACCTGGGCACACTGCCGGCTCGTATTCAGCTCCTTGTCAACTAGAACCCCAAGTCCTTTTCCACCAGGCACTTCCCCCAGCCCATACTGATGTGTGGGCTTGTTGTGACCCAAGAGCAGGACCTAGCACTTGTTGAAGCTCACATCATGAACGTTGGCCCATCCATCCCATCCATCCAAGTCTCTCTGTAGATCCTCTCTGTCCTCGTGCAGACCAACACTCCCCCTGAACCTGGTGTCGTCTGTGGACTTGGGAAACCACCCGAATCGGAGCTTTTCATCCCCCGACAGATGCCCGGCCTTTCCGTGAAGGCGGGGGAAAGGCTGGGGTGCCCCTGGCTGCCCGGTGGGTCCCTACCAGCCCCCCGCGGCGGAGGATAAGGGGGTGCCGGGGATGCGGTGCCGCCCTCGGAGGCGGGGCGGAGGCGGGCCCGGGGCGGTGTGGCGGGGCCCGGTGCCGCTCGGCGGGCAGTGCTGGCGATGGCGGCGGCGGGAGCGGGCAGGATGGCGGGGCTGGCGGGGATGTCGGCGCGGCCGTTGGGGGCGGCGGAGCCGCTGTCGCTGGGGTCGCTGCAGGGGAAGGTGCTGCTGGTGGCCAACGTGGCGTCGCTCTGAGGCACCACCACCCGCGACTTCCTGCAGCTCAACGAGCTCCAGCGGCGCTTCGGGCCCCGCGGGCTGCAGGTTCTCGGCTTCCCCTGCAACCAGTTCGGCCACCAGGTAAGGGCGGGCGGCGGGACCGGGACGGGAGGGCCGGGGGACGGGGAAGAGCCGCCCATCCCGGCTGAGCTCTCACGAGCTTTTCCCGGGGCGGTTTTGGGTCGGTTTCCCTAGGAAAATGCTACCAACGAGGAAATCCTGCTGTCGCTGGAGCACGTTCGTCCCGGCAACGGGTACAAGCCCAATTTCATCCTGTTCGAGAAGTGCGAGGTGAACGGGCAGAACGCGCACCCCCTCTTCACCTTCCTGAAAGAGGCCCTGCCCTTCCCGCACGATGACCCCTCCTCGCTGATGACCAACCCGCAGTACATCATCTGGTCCCCCGTCTGCCGCAACGACATCGCCTGGAACTTCGAGAAGTTCCTCATCGGCCCCGACGGCGTCCCCTTCAAACGCTACAGCCGGCGTTTCGAAACCATCAAGATCCAGGATGACATAGAATTGCTTCTGCAGAAGGTTCCCCAGAATGCTCCCCAATAAAGTGGGGACCCCGCAGCATCTGAAGCCCGGCCCCCCCTCGCTCCCCGCTCAGCTCCTGCCTGTTTTTCTCGCAGGGGGTTGCTCCTTTGGCAGAAATCCCAATGTCTCGTGCAGCTTTTACTTATGGTGGTGCATCTTCCAAATTCTTGAAGTGCACTTGATGTTTTCAAAAGTTGCATGTGAATGTTTGGGAAACTATGCTGGGGAAAGCAGCCGCGAATCCTGGTGGCTTACTGTGATTCTCTGAATAAATAAATAAAAAAAAATATATGTGTACCTTCTTTACGGCTGTGGCTTGATAAATCTGGGTGAGTGGGATGAAACATGGCGGCCACGTTCCCCCTTCGTCATCTCGTGTCGGGGCTCTCAGGGGCCAACTCAAACCACTGGAGCGTGAGAGTGCAGTGGGGCTGAAATGCCAAGGCAATTCCGGGGCAGTGTGATGGGTAAACAGCGTTTTCGAGCTCTGCAAACTGTTTATCAGTGCCACATCCTACCCTGTGCGTAACGAGCGGGGCAGAGTGGGTTGCCAGAAGAGAAATCCCTTGCCAAACTGCTTACTGGATCTCACTTGCCTGCAGAGGAGAGACACGGTGGCACGTGGCCAGGGGCTGATGAACTCCCAGCATGGCCACCAACAACAGGCTGGGACAGGTTAATAACCATCAGCTCTGGCAGGCAGATGAGCGATGCTGCAGCCTGGGCTGCTGCGGGAGAGGGCTGGGGGAAGTAAAGGCCCACCTCGTTATCTGGCCTCCATCAGCGGATGCCAGGGATGGCTCCATCAGCAGGAGCAGGAGCCGCTGTCGCTGGGGTCGCTGCAGGGGAAGGTGCTGCTGGTGGCCAACGTGGCGTCGCTCTGAGGCACCACCACCCGCGACTTCCTGCAGCTCAACGAGCTCCAGCGGCGCTTCGGGCCCCGCGGGCTGCAGGTTCTCGGCTTCCCCTGCAACCAGTTCGGCCACCAGGTAAGGGCGGGCGGCGGGACCGGGACGGGAGGGCCGGGGGACGGGGAAGAGCCGCCCATCCCGGCTGAGCTCTCACGAGCTTTTCCCGGGGCGGTTTTGGGTCGGTTTCCCTAGGAAAATGCTACCAACGAGGAAATCCTGCTGTCGCTGGAGCACGTTCGTCCCGGCAACGGGTACAAGCCCAATTTCATCCTGTTCGAGAAGTGCGAGGTGAACGGGCAGAACGCGCACCCCCTCTTCACCTTCCTGAAAGAGGCCCTGCCCTTCCCGCACGATGACCCCTCCTCGCTGATGACCAACCCGCAGTACATCATCTGGTCCCCCGTCTGCCGCAACGACATCGCCTGGAACTTCGAGAAGTTCCTCATCGGCCCCGACGGCGTCCCCTTCAAACGCTACAGCCGGCGTTTCGAAACCATCAAGATCCAGGATGACATAGAATTGCTTCTGCAGAAGGTTCCCCAGAATGCTCCCCAATAAAGTGGGGACCCCGCAGCATCTGAAGCCCGGCCCCCCCTCGCTCCCCGCTCAGCTCCTGCCTGTTTTTCTCGCAGGGGGTTGCTCCTTTGGCAGAAATCCCAATGTCTCGTGCAGCTTTTACTTATGGTGGTGCATCTTCCAAATTCTTGAAGTGCACTTGATGTTTTCAAAAGTTGCATGTGAATGTTTGGGAAACTATGCTGGGGAAAGCAGCCGCGAATCCTGGTGGCTTACTGTGATTCTCTGAATAAATAAATAAAAAAAAATATATGTGTACCTTCTTTACGGCTGTGGCTTGATAAATCTGGGTGAGTGGGATGAAACATGGCGGCCACGTTCCCCCTTCGTCATCTCGTGTCGGGGCTCTCAGGGGCCAACTCAAACCACTGGAGCGTGAGAGTGCAGTGGGGCTGAAATGCCAAGGCAATTCCGGGGCAGTGTGATGGGTAAACAGCGTTTTCGAGCTCTGCAAACTGTTTATCAGTGCCACATCCTACCCTGTGCGTAACGAGCGGGGCAGAGTGGGTTGCCAGAAGAGAAATCCCTTGCCAAACTGCTTACTGGATCTCACTTGCCTGCAGAGGAGAGACACGGTGGCACGTGGCCAGGGGCTGATGAACTCCCAGCATGGCCACCAACAACAGGCTGGGACAGGTTAATAACCATCAGTTCTGGCAGGCAGATGAGCGATGCTGCAGCCTGGGCTGCTGCGGGAGAGGGCTGGGGGAAGTAAAGGCCCACCTCGTTATCTGGCCTCCATCAGCGGATGCCAGGGATGGCTCCATCAGCAGGAGCAGCACCCGCTGTCCCCCTCCCCGTCCCAGAGCTGCTGCCCCTTTGCTGGCTCAGCTGCCTCTGGGATCTCCCACTTTGCCATCAGTGTTAGTCCAACAGGGATCTCCACATACCCCCACAGCCCTGCAAGAAGCCTGTATCATCTTCATGCAACCCCAACACCTTGCAATACAGGGAATCACACAAAGAACCAGTTCTTTTTGTGTTCCCAGTGTGGAATTCCAGCATATTCAGCCACTTCTCCCACGGAAACTGCGCCTTCCCTCAGAGTGTCCTTCTTGCCCTTTGGACGCAGGAATTGCACGTGACACTCCAAGTGTGGGTCCACCAGGGTTCAGGCAATAGTTTCTTCTTTTTGCTCCTTCCCTGACACTGTTTTGGCTCCTGCCAACCATGGAGCTGACATTCCTGCGCAGCGATCCCAGGTTTACAGTGATCCTGCTGCTGAACACCTGCAATTAGGATTGGTTTCCCCCGGGAAAACTGCGAGCCTGAGCCAAATTTCACCTGCCATCGTACTGCCCAGTGGCTCAGCTACTTCCACAGGTGAGTTCTCACTCTGTGAGTGGCTCTTTGAGCACATTTTCATTACAAGCCACTCCTCACGAAGCCTCGTAGCACTGAGTGTAAACTTGGTGCTGGATTGAGGAGTACCAACACAGACTAGAAACTTGGGCTTTCAAAGGGAAGGCATAACACTTTCAAGCACTAGTGCACTGTTTTCATAATTAAAAACACTTGGGATTTGATTTTTTGGGGTTTGGATTTTTTTTCCCCTGTTCTCTCTTCTCACCTGGTTGCTTTGTTTCTGTACCTACATTCCAAGGCCCCTCCGGGCTGACTTGAGATACTGGAGCAAAACCTACAGCCGGCTCCACCCCGCTCCTGACTCATCCAGCTTTGAACTCGGATTGCACAATCCTCCACGGGCTATTTCTTAACTTCCAGTACAGCTTGGTGGAAAAAAACAGGATGTTTTCAGCAGCTACTTCAGCTTCGTAGCAGAAGCTGCTTGATTTGGGGGATTATTTTTCAGTTAAACCTACTTCCCTCATTAAGGCGGGATGTTGAAACGCGGGGACAGTGCAGAGGATCACGGGCAGCAGGAACTCACTGCATTGAAAAATCGTTCTCAACGTGAGCTGTGGCACTTCCTCAATCCTGACTCACCAAACTCGAGCCATTTTTAAAAGCGCGACCTCCTCTGCTTTGCCTGTCCCTTATCAGCCTGCAGCCCCTGCTGAGCCCCACTGCCCCAGGGGGAGCAGAGCCTAAACCAGAGCCCTGCCAAAAAGGGTCTCTCAATCTGAGCCTGTCGATCAGAAAAGCATCTTACACCGCGTTTATTCAGTGCTAATGGCCAAGGGATTTATTTACCTTCCGGCTGCTGGGGCTGTGCTAGCAGAAAAAAACAAAGCAGCAGCTCCAGAACAGATAACAGCCACGCCAGCAAGAAGGACAGTGACGTGATTCCAGGATGAAAATTAGCCATGCCAGCAGGAAAAGGAATGATCCCAGTGTGAGCAGTTCCCAGTGGGAACTGGGCAGCCTAGATAAAAGCTTGTCCTTCCCCATCTCTTTTCAGTGTTCCCCGGAGTAGCTGGTGCCTGGGGTAAAGCGAGCTGTGGTGGGAAGGGCAGCCTGTGGGCTGGAAGCCTCGGAACACCGGAGCATGGACCCCAGGCAGGATCTCACACCCAAACGTCACTTGGTGGTGGGACCAGAGGGGAAGAAGATGTTTCACTATGGGAGGGAGAAGCTCTGCACTGAGGGTGGACCTGAAGAATCCCAGGTGCTTCCTCAGGGATTATAAAATGGCACTACTCTATTTCTGTAATTTCAGAGGGAAACAGACTGACTCAGTAGGAAACCTTAAAATAAATACTTTAGCACTCTTGGATGCTTCTGTGGCTTGAAGACGTCCTTTCAACATCTCCTGTCTGTCACATCTACACTCCTACACTTTCCGTTTTTTTCTACTTCTGCACTGTCATTGCAAACAGCTAATCCCTCTGGCAGTGCTCACCCTGCTTTTCTATTCCTCTACCCATCAGTCCCACATATTCCCCCCTTTCCAGAGAATGTTTGCCTCCACTTCTTCTCCCCCCCCTTCCTGCCCTTGGCTGCCGATAGTTGCCATGAACTTCTGAAATCTTTGAGCAAGTTTAGACATTTGTAGCTGTCACGAATGTTAAAGAGCTGCAAGGACAATTACCCCTCCTGTCCCATCTCCCTCTCCTGGGTTCCCTGGTGCACAGGGAATCTAGCATGTCTCCTGACATCATGGCTGACAGATGCGGTGTCCAGAAGTGTCTACTCAACAGAAATGCCATGAAGTGGAGCCTAACACCTCATACTTAGCCTGTTAAAGGTTCTTTCGACTATTTAAAATCCCCTTCTCCTCCTGCAGAGCTTTGTTGTACCTGCTAACTTCTTAAGATAGCTTTCTAGCACTGTTTCTGATCATTGTCATCGCAAGGAAGGTAGGAAACACCTGCCTCCAACCTAGTGGCACTTGAAAGGGCTCTGTTGGTGTCAGTGTCCCTCTCACTGCCAGCAGCCATCAGGTTCAGCTGGAGATGATGGCAGGAAGCTGAACAGCCAAAAGGAAAGTGCTTGGAGAGACAGGAGAACAGAGACACCCCTATCTAGGGTGAAACTGCAATGGTGTAATTTCCGAGTACTGAATCAGAAAGCTTTGAATGAGACCATTTTAATTGTTCACTGCACTTTTTATTAGAAGTCGGCAATTCATTAGAAGAGTGAGGTCAGCCATGTAAGCATTATCTCAGAATAGCTGACTCATTTTAAAAACACACCCAGTCTTGCCATAACAGGGTGTATTAGCTTCTTGAAGCCCAAAGGGGCCCTGCCCTTTGAGAAAAACAGGAGTAAGCAACAGGACTCAACTCTTGCTGGAAGGAGAAAATGGTTTTCTTTTTCAGTGTTAACTGGGTGGACCTGCCCTGCTGTCAAAAAAATAAAAGGCCTTTGTCAGGAGGCAGAGCCCACCCACCACCAGGAGACCGCTCCCCCCCCCAGTCACAGCCCCAGCACATACCCCCCTGCCTTTCTATCCCTGAGGTAAATGCATTTATTTGGTGTAACACTTTAAAGCAGATTTTTATGGCTCTGAATCATCACCTGAATCCTTCGCAATTTCCCCACTTCTCAAGGTCAGGCTCCTTAAGCAGCACAGAACGCGCTACTCGAGAGAAAAACGCCCGAATCATTTATTCAGAAGTTCTTTCCAGAGACACTTCCAAACTCCCGAGCGCTCCCCAGGCGGTTACTCAGCCCCCTTCCACTGTTTATTCCCTTAACAACTTGAAATCTCCTTCCCCAGCCAACGCCCTGACCAGAGGGCTCAACCCAGGCAGCTACAGGAGAAAATGGAGCACCTCACACTGCACCCACACCGTCCCCACCACACGCCTCTGCCCCGGCTTCGGAGGAGGCCGCCCATGGAAGGACCCTCACAGCCACGGAGCCACCCCGGGGACTAGGCCCCCTGCGCCCCGATGCTTCCAGCGGTACCCGCGGGCCTCCCTCCACCCCCTCACGCCCCCAGCTCCTCCGCGCCCCGCCGCTCCCAGACGCCAT
>NW_015091179.1:0-105389 GCF_001431845.1 Calidris pugnax | reverse complement strand
CATCCGACTGCGACGGCGCTGGCGCGCCGACATGGCGGCGGCCGAGGGCGGCGGGGCGCGGCCGGAGACGACGGTGCAGCGGGCCGAGCTGGGACCGCTGCTGGCCACGGCCCTGAGGCCGGGGGAGTCCTGGTGAGCGTGGCCGGCCGGTCCTCCCCTCCGTCCCCCTTCCCCTCTGGGCGCTCGGGGCCTGTGGGAGCGGGCCGGGCCCCGCCGCCGCTGAGGGGGCCGCGCCGCCCGGTGCCGTGTGTTGCAGGTACCTGGTGGACAGCCGGTGGTTCAAGCAGTGGAAGAAGTACGTTGGCTTCGACAGCTGGGACATGTTCGGCGCCGGTGATCCCAGCGTCTTCCCCGGGCCCATCGACAACTCGGGGCTGTTCAGCGGTGAGTGGCGGCGGGGAGTGGGGCTCGGGCGGCGGGGCCTGGCGCTCGGGTCGCAGCCCCGGGCTGGGGTGAGCGGCTGCCGCGGGCAGTCCTCTCGTCGGGAGCTTTCGCTTTCGGAGCTCTGTGCTCTGGGAGGATACCAGCCGCTGTCCCGGCCTCGTCCGCCAGGAGACCGGCACGGTTCCTGCCTACCTGTGGGAGCGATGGGGTCTTTTGGGGTCACGGTAGTGCGTGGGTCAGCACTGAGGGGAAAGGGTTCTGTTTGATGCCGTGTTTTCTTATGTCTCCCTTTCAGATCCAGAAACTCAGAGTTTAAAAGAACACCTCATTGATGAGCTGGATTACGTATTGGTTCCCACCGAAGCCTGGAATAAACTAGTAGCGTGGTACGGCTGCATAGATGGGCAGCAGCCTATTGTGAGAAAAGTAAGTATGGGTGTACCGAGTGCTTTTCAGCCTGGTTTCATTACCTGATCTCTACCAGACTCAGATGATGCTTATTTTGCTAGATGTGACTTAAGAAAGGATCCTTGGCAGTTCTTCAGAGATAACGGGGTCTTTTTTCCTTGTTGTCTGAATGAATAACCTTCCAGTATTACAGTTGAAATGCCTGATTCTTGGCTGATTCTCAGTTGATGGGTTATATGGGGTGTGAACCATGAGCTTTGTTTTGGTGACCTTCTTGTGTTATGATTGTTTGGACTGGTGCAGTGCTTTTATGTTGCATGGAATAGCTTGTGCTTTGTTGAAAAATATAAGTGTTAGTGAAGCTTTAATGATCTTCTGGGATGGAATGAAGCATTGGAATAAATTGTCTTTTAGTATAGATGGCTTAGGGACTTCCTCTGAAGTTCAAAGTGGTTCTTGTTTTCTCTTCCAAAGTTCTGTGATTCTAAAATCATGAGAAGAGACATTAGTGGGTTTGTTCCCTAAGTCTTGGCAAAGTCATGAATGCATTCTGAGTATATGATCTGTTTCAGAAGGTGAAATTTGCAAGTTGCTTTTTTTTTTTTTTTGAAATATATTAAATGCTTCTTTATGGCTAAAAGTGTTTTTGTTTTTATTTTAGTCTTGGGTTTTTGCACTGACTCAATTGAGCAGTGCCAGTCTGTGGGGTTCATAAAGACTAATCACTGTACCAAGTAAATAATGTTGATATAATGTATGGAGTTAACATTGCTTAAGTTTAAGTGGTGTTACGTTACAGCAAGGGCTGCCTTAAGGTATGCAAGACCTGTGTGGCACCAGAATGGTAGAAGGAAGTAAGATCCCTCTCTTGCAGACTCAGTTATGCTGATCAGTGGTACTGGAACATTGTCATTCGGTGTGGGTTAGAAACTGTATGTAACAAGAAATTCTGATGTCTTCAGAAAGCGTGAATGATCCCAGGTTCACTCTGCTGAGTAGACAGAACTCCTGTGTAAAGCAGAAGCGGGGGGAGTGGAAATGAATTGTAGCTTATAAAGGAGATGTGTTTTTAGTAGAGACAGTTAATTTCTTGAGGAATAGAAAGTCTATACTGAGAAGAAAACCTGGAAGTATTACTAACAGCGCCTCTGTGAATGAGGAAGCTTTCGTTCCTGAACTGGTGAAGTGCTTTCACAAAGCCTGGCATGTGAGGAGACACTCCCTTTTCCGAAAAACTCAGAAGTTGGACAAGGTGTTTGAAGCTGTTGGGGGAGACACTTGGGTGACAGGCTTAACTGTATGAGCCTCCTTGTCTTGGGGTATCAGGGGTCACTCTTCAGCACTGTAATTAGTGAGGGCTAGGGCTTAAATTTAGTACTCTTTTACAGACAGAAGATGCTGAGTTATTGTGATCCAGTTTTTAAGTTTTGAATTACTATGAGAGTTTCAGTCTGTGTTTAATATTAACCTGGTAACTGAAGTGGATTTTAAATGTAAAAAAATATTGAAATATATAGCAAAAGAGTAGGTTTGTGGGGTGTTACAGACTCTTATTAAAAATATTAAGTGAAAGATCAGTGAAATACATAAACTGCAGCACTGCACCTGAGTAGAATGTGGTCAGTATCTAGTCACAGTGTTCTTCAGATAGCATTGGAGGTAAAGCACTTAAATTTGTGGTCCTTGAACACTTTAATTCTTTTCCTGAAGCTGGATCAACTGTAATTCATACATCAAAATATTCATAAAAATAAAATTTGGGAAGTATTTTTTAGGCATCTTTGCAATTTTACAAGCTGGTGTATGTACCTGACGATCAGGGACAAGCACGGGAGGATCAGATTGGATTTGTTTGTGGTTCAGGTTTCTTTTGATAATCTCAGACTGGGCTTTTGGACAGTCTTCTATAGAGTCCCACTGCAAAGTGTATTAATGTGCAAAATATAGAACAGTGTGCTTTCTCAGCAGCTGAATGTGTGTTGTGCTGAGATTTTTGTCCAGTGGGATGACCTGACTTTGGCAGACTCTGTACAGAGAACAAGTGAGCTGATCAGATGCTGTTTAAAAAACATCTGCAGGCGATTAGAGATTCTCCTTGCCATTCGTCTCTCTTAGTGGACATGATGATCTGATCAGGAACTTCTTCTTGGAAAGAGTTCTTCCATGTCTAAATACAGTTCCTATTTGTTTCTAACTATAGAGTTCTGGAAAGCAGGAAGTCCCATTTAATGAAATTCTTTCTAAAAAAGAAATGGAGAACTTGTGAGTTGTTTCCTTTGCAGTCTTTTAAAAAAAAAATCTAATTTGCCTGTCAAGAAGGTATTTAAACAGGGACTTTTACTTTCTGTTGTAACAGCAAAATAGTGAAGATCTTTCCAAAGGTATTTGTTAATTATTTACCTTTTAAAGGACCTTGCACATTTAAGACAGCCCCGTAAAAGCTCAGAAGAGGGAAGCATTATTTAGCCAAATTCTCACAATAAATCTTAGTCTTAATTTTTTTTTTCTTTCCAAAGCTGGGTAAAGTTGTTTTCTTTTCTGTGAAATGATACAGATGTAGGTCGTAGCAAGTCTGTAAATCGAATAGAGTAGAATATTTCAGTTAAAAGGGACCTACAACGATCATCTAGTCCGGCTGCCTGATTACTTCAAGACTGACCAAAAGTTAAAGCAAGTTATTAAGGGCATTACCAAAATGCCTGTTAAACACTGTTACTTTTAAAAATTATACCTGCTGGTGCAATGAAATATGATCTCAATTTCATGGGCTTTCTAGCTGCAAAGAACTGTGGAGAGAATTTAGGTGTGTTTTGTTTTGTTTCTTCTCTGGTTATCTGACAGTTGTCTCAGAACTGGTCTCTGAAATGTGCTTTTCTTTCTGGCATAATGTGTTTTATGATCTGTAGGTGAAGAGCAGTGCCTAGTCTTACAGAATACCTTTCTAAAAATACGCTGAAAGCTAGTGGGATGGGTAGATGTAACTGTTGGAGTATTCTATCAAATGCAAAATTGATTTGAAAATGACTCTGGAAAAAAAAGCAGTGTCATCAAAACAAGTTCTGACATTTGACTGTTTTTGCAAGGAGAGAGTAATGAGGCAGATTCTGTATGCCATGCTGAAAATAATGCTTTGTCTTACCCTCTTCTAATGGAAAGGATTTTGCTCCAGTGTTCCAGGCTTGTTTCTTTTTTTTTTTTTGTTAACCTTGACAAAGACTAGAGGCAAAAGATACATTATTTTTCTAGAATGCTTTGATTGTGTGATCAGATACTTTTCATGGCTGATTAGATGGCATTATCAGTTCAGCTGTGGTGATAGACCTTTGGAACTTTGCACTGTGGAAGGAAAGCACTGGGATTTATTACAATTTAAAATCCAAACAAAACCCCAAAACAAGCTGGCAGAGCTTGTGACTGAATCTAGACTTGAGAGCAAGTCGGTGTTCTGTTTATGGCTTGACTTGCAAAACTCCTAAAGACTTAAAATATTTAGACAAATGCACCTTACGGAGGACTGCTCAGTATTTTAACTTTGTGTTATTTTGTTTATTGCATCTGCCTTCTGTTTGCAGGTAGTGGAATACGGTCTGTTCGTGAAGCACTATAAGGTTGAAGTTTATCTTCTTGAGCTGAAGCTGTGTGAGAGCAGCGATCCGGACAATGCAATTAGCTGCCACTTTAGCAAAGCAGATACTGTTGGTAAGTAGTTCTCATACATGAAGCTGTGCTCTGATGCTACCTCAGGAGGTATTTTGGAACAATGTTGAGAAACTGGAGCGAGTGTAGTGGATACCAACAGGACAAGTGGGTTGGAGTGTGTGATGTGTGAGAAGAGGCTGAGGGAGTTGAGTTTAGCCTGGAGAAGGCTTTAGGGGGACCTCGTAGCTCCTGTGAGGAGGTTACTGAGAACATAGTCAGGCTATTTACTGAGTTCCAAAGGGAGAAGGCAATAGATAATAGTTATAAATTGAAATAGGAAGAATTCCAACTGAATATAATGAAAACATTTTCACTGTTAGGACAACTAGACATCTGATCAGGGCCCAGAGGGGCCGGGGAATCTCCTTACTTGAACACCTGGTTGGATAAGCCCTAAGCAGCCTGGTCTGAATTCAGTGTAGACCTGGCTTTAAGTCATTGGAATAGGAACATCCCGAGTTTCTGCCAGCCACAGTAATTCTGCTGTGGTTAAGAGCTTTGAGGAGCACATTGTTGACTAGCTCATGTCCTGAATAAACATCCACATCACTCCTGTAAAGGAATTCTGTCTCTGGTTCTCCTATGATTCCTTCTTCCTAGTGTGTCAATATTTTTAGGCATCTTCTTAATGGCTTTTCCTACGCTTCTGTTGTTTCTGAAATTTCACCCATCTCTCTGTTTCTCTGTATCATGGCTATGTTTTCCTGTGTAAAAATTCTGAATGTTGGGTGCCATGTGTGTTCATAAAGATGCTTTATTTTTTTTTCAGTTTGCTGAAATGGTGAATGTTTCACAGAAGTTGGCCTTTGGGCAGAAACTTCTCAATGTGTCTCATTATTGGTTTGAGGACTTGACAGGCAAATACATGACTGAAAACAGAAATTTTAATTTTTTTAGACTGTGTTAGACAAGCTATATAAGCAATTGTAACTTCCATGATACACTTCCTACCCAACGAATTTTGAAGAATCAATGATAGAACTCCTTGCTGAATGTCTGGCTTCTCATTTGCTTTTTCTTTTTTCGAAAGCACTCATGTTTTAGGAATCTTGGTGTTTTTTCCTCCTGAACAGCTACCATCGAGAAAGAAATGAGAAAACTATTTAATATCCCAGCTGAGAAGGAGACAAGGTTATGGAACAGGTATACGACTAACACTTACGAGCAGCTCAGCAAGCTGGATAGCACTGTGCAAGATGCAGGGCTCTATCAGGGGCAGGTAAGGGCATAACGTTTGTTTCCTTTTGGATTCTCGTGTACTGCTTTCTCTGATATGTCTCTTTTTTTACTTTATGTACTTTGAGCAAACATTGAAAATGTGATTTGTTAATGATTTTGCAAAATGTGTAGCAGACTTGCAGATACCTTTCTTTATTACCTGACCTCTCTTTCAGGTTGTTCTAATAGAAGTGAAAAATGAAGATGGCACGTGGCCTGGACAGCATTTCCTGGCAAAGTAAGCAAGAATGTCTAAAGGTTTCCACTGTTTTGTCTGGCTTGTTCGCTTGATTTTAGTGACTACCGTGTTCTTTGTGAAAGCCTAGTTATCACTGGCTGTTGTGGATTTCTTTGTTTTGGGTATTTTGAAGAAGGAGAGAAAGTCTTGAACGTAAATATTCTTCACTGGCTCTGCTGCTGGTTTCTTGTGTTGGCAGCAGTCTTCTGTTTTTTAAAGCCCATTTCGAATAGGTTGTGTAAGGATTAAATAGCTTAGGTTTCTACAGTGCTTAAGAGACGAAAGTGCTATTTATGTTGAGCTAGTCTACTTAAAAACCTACCTTTGCAGACAGTGGAAAAAAAAAAAAAAAAATCTGTCCTCTACCGTTGTAGAACTAAAAGGATCTTGTAGTATATTTCCAAAGCTGCCAGTAGTGAATGCTCAGAGTTCTGGTAGTTCCTCCTTGAAAAGGGAATAGAAATATCTAGGTGCCAAAGACAATTATCGAAATTTCTAAATATTGACACGCTCTCTCTACTACCTAATCTAGAGAAGAGAGGAGTAAGAGGAGGACTTTTATAATTACAAAATTGTCTAGGTTGGAAGGGACCTTTAAGATCATAGAGTCCAACCGTTACCCTAACACTGCCAAGTCCACCACTAAACCATGTCCCTCAGCACCATGTCTACCCATCTTTTAAATACCTCCAGGGATGGTGATTCAACTGCTTCCCTGGGCAGCCCATTCCTATGCTTAATAACCTAATATCCAATCTAAACCTCCCCTGGTGCAACTTAAGGCCATTTCTTCTTGTTCTGTAGCTTGTTACTTAGGAGACAAGACCAACCACTACCTTTGCATGCAATGATGATAAGGAACTGCTCTTCCCAAGTCATACTACAGAAACTAGAATTCTGTGATTATACTGCTCTGATGGCCTACTCACTTTCCCATGAGTAAGCCCTCAGACTTGATACTGATGAAGAAAATGTTTTTATCCACAATGCAATTGACTTATAAAAAATGCTGCAAAGTGATCTCGCTTGAGATCAAGATCTTAATAGTGTTAAACTTGAAGAGTGGATCAAATAGGTCAGTGAAACCTATTTTGAAACAATACTGAGATATAATACTGGGTAGATGGATCAGGAGAATGTTCATAGGATTATAATGAACGTTCTGTAAGGGTGCAATGTGAAAAGCATCTAAACATTCATACCGTGTACATAATCGAGTACCAGTTGACAGTCAGTGTTAGAGAGGCAGCTGGGCAAGACCAGATCATAACCTTTTGTTTCCTTGTGAAGCAAAGCTAAAAAGGAGCCCTGTAGCATTCCCAGGCCTCATCTCTTCTTCTTTTTTTTTTTTTTTTCCTGGCAGCTTGTCTGACAGGTAAATATTTTTAATTAATGTTTAGTGATATTTGAATGAAAATGGTTATCAGTATGCAGATTAATATTTTCTAACAACGTAGAAATAAAGATTTGCTTATTATAATGTAGAACTCGTAAAATTGTTTGACTTGATGCTGATAGTGGTGGCTGAAAGAATTGTAGTATGTCATAGAGGTAGGATTATCTGTTCCTTTGTGCTTTGTCTTGGCTGTTTCTTTGCCCTTATCTCTGTTAATGAAGAAACTAAGCATGTATATTCCACCTAATGTCTTCCTTATACAGTTGCCTGTATTGGTTTAGCAAACTGCTCTCTAGCTGTTGTGCCCTTATTTAGTCTTGTAGGTTAAATGCATAATACCAAAATGTCCAAAAACACTTGGAAGGGAAGGGAAGAAGCTGGACTGTTCCTCCTCTTTAGGATTGATGTTAATGTACTGGTCAGTGAACAAACTGTGGATCAAATGAGAAGGACCTTTTTATGTGGCCGGACCAAAGACTGTCTCTCAGGAAAGCAGTATGATTTAATGTCTTCGGGTTATAACAACTAACATTGTGCCTTCCTATGCCAAAGGTGGCTGTGTCATGTAAGGCAAGTCAGGTAGAAAGATTGCATTTTAAAATTCTTTCTGTGTTTGAAATGGGCAGAGGAAAAAGTTAAGAACTTACTCTTTCATAGGCATATGATAACAAAAGATAATGAGCAGTAAGTATTTCCCTGTTAAGTTCAGTTTTGTTTTCTATGCTATTTTATGTCTTTAAGCTACTAATATTGTACAGCAGTTGCCTTGATAGCCCAAAACAGATACGAATTGTACTCATACCGTTGAAAATAATACACTATACTGGATCTGGACCAGGTGTGTCTAGTAGCCTGCCTTGTAGTGTGGGCAGACGTAGCAGATGTAGATAGGAGAAGTAAAACCAGTTCTCTATAAGATGACATAATTAGCAATGCATCTGCCGCAGTGTATTGCTGCTTCTGGTAGCCTGCAGCTGAGACTTTTCCCGAAATGGTTGAGTCTAGATATTTGTGTTGAATATATGTTGACAGTCTGGGGGGACTTCTGCTCTGCATCGTGGTGCTTCCTCTGTTGCATGTCATCACTCCCTGTCAAATGGGAGTGGGCTGGTGACAGTCTAGGCTGGATCATTTGTAGATGTTTTCTTCTGCTCTTTCAAGGGTTATTTCACAAACCTTTTATCCTATTTTTAAGGGATTTATGTTTAAAAAAGAAATAGTGAAGCTCTGTTTTCTTTGTTATGTAGTATATTCTGAGTAAGCTGAATTTAATTTCTTTCTTGAATCATTGGCTTCATATTAATGCATTTATATTTGCTCTGTGCTTTGCTTTCACATCCGTCATAATTCTGAAGCTTATTTGGTTTCCTTCCCTTCTTTTAGCATATTTTCATATAAACACATAAATACTTAACACTCTGTAGTTTGTGATTTGTTTAATGTTTGAATATCCTCCAGCTAGTTCTCATGTTTTGTTGTGAATTCTTTTTTTTTTTTTAAGACATTCACTTAAAGGTAGTTGTGTGTTTCATTTAGTTTTGAATACACTGTGGGCAGTAGTGTGTAAATTCCACCTCCCTATGAAGTTGAAATCTAGGAAAGCACAGTACAAAGATTTCTTGTTAATTTCAGGTTGAGTCTTTTACATAAAATAATCTTGGAGCAGCATGGACTATTTTTTTTTTTCTTCTATTGGAGAGTGCTAATTTAATAAATAAAATCATTAATAAAACTTTTCAGAATAACTAAAAAAAATCCAACTACTTGTTTAACCAGGTTCTTTCATTTGCTAGAAATCTCAGTGTACAAACCCCAAAGCATACTCTGTGACTTAGTTCTGAGTTGATCTTTGTAATTTTTTTTCTTTTGCTGTGGAAACATTAGATGTCTGTACTGCAGTGAAATGTTGCCAGCATTTTAGCTGTTTCTGTGGGCTGGTAAAAGGCTCTCTAGCCTTGCGTGTAGGGTTCAAATCTCATTACTGGGTTGGGGTGTGTGGTTTGTCTTTCCATGGGTGTGTGCATGCATATGTTTAAGACTCCAGATTAATGAGTTTAGTGCAAAGTCATAGGGACTGTTGATAAGTGTAAAATCTGTGGGTGATTGTGAGCAATTGAACTAGACAGAACTGGTGAGAGAGGATGGAGAAGAGGAGCCAGAGAGAAGATAGAGAGTTCCCAGCCCAGCAGAGTATGACTATCTTACCCTACTCACTGATGAGGTGTTCAGGGTAGGTTATGCTGTATTAATATTGCAGAAAGTAACTTTGTAGTAAAGGAGGTTCCTGTCTGTGGGAAACAACTGATGCTTTTTGTTGCCAAAGCCGATACTGGAAGTGAGTTGGAAGCTACATGGCTAAGGATAAGTGAGACTATCGCCCTGAAAATCTGTTCTGCTCTTTTGTGAGGCTAAGCAAGTCTGTAATGTTGATAAACTGTTATGCTTTCTCAACAAACTTACATTTTAAAGTTCTGAAGAACTGGACTCCTCCTAGCTACATCTAGTGTCAGCAGTGCTCTGTGCTGAGCTGTGGTTCGGAAAAGTTGAGTAACTCTGAATTTTAATGCTGTGTCAGGCAAATATTTTGCTCCAATATTCTGTTTCTCAGCTGGAGAAAATTTTACTTAGCTAAGACTATGGGAAACTTTATAGTTGAAGAGCTTTCTTTGGGCGGCATCACTTTAGTATTAAAAACTTGCAGGAAAGTTTTTCCTTATTTAGAGTTTTGATGGCACAAAGAAATGGGATGTAGAGCATTCTGCTGTTGGTAGCAGGGTGGTGAGCATCTGCACGGCCACCCGTGTGCCAGGAGAGACCTCGGAAAGCCAGGAGTTGGTGTTACTGTTTGCAGAATACATGTGTGCAAGGTGACTGTAGGTGGGTGGGTTCCCTGTCACAGGGATTTCTCCCCAACATTTGCTGCTTGTCAGAGGCACTGGACCCTACCAGGGAATACCACTTTTCCACATGTTTGGCAGCCTTCCACGTGTTTCCCCTGCCATCAAGCTGGCTCACATTTTACAGAAAAAATGCTCTTAAACTGCCTAGCAATCCTTGGGTGGTATATTCAGAGTATGCCTGGCTGCTGCTGTTTGTTAGTTTGCTCCCTAAGGAACACAGTATTTTCTTGTAGTTTGAAGCTGTTTTAACTACTAGACAAGGTTTTAGACTAAGGAATGGATTATGCTTTAGGAATTTCAGAATTGGAGGCATATTTTGTGAAGTGAGATTGTATCAATGACTTTGTGGAACTTAGTCCTCTTGTGAGACTCCCAAAATAAAATCCAGAGCTAGCAGAGTTCCAGCTCAGTCCTAGCATATAAGTTTTTGTGGTTTTTTTTTTTTTATCCTGGGTATCATTTCTTAGCACAAAAGAAAAAGAAATTGTGTTAGAGCTATAAAAATAGCACCTTTTCCATCAGGTACTGATTTTGAAAAGAGGAGTGAGGTTGTATTTAATATGTGCCTGCTACCTGTCTAATGCCTTTTGCAGTATGCAGCAGGAAAATACCTTTTGGTTCTTTGGTTGCTGCTAGAATTTTCTTGCTGTTTCCTCTTCCTGCTCTTCTATTTACTGATGGCACCGTGTACTCGGTGGACTTCCCCCTGTCCCCCCGGTACTCTCATTAAAAATATTGAGGAGTTTTTGCTTAATTCACTTATCTTGTAACAGATGTGGATTTGCTCAAGGGCTCTGTCTTGATTTAGGCATCTCTTCAACCTGATAGACCATTCAGTCATGTTACGTGCCAGAAATTCCTGTGCAATTTTAAGACCTCAGTGGTTGATATGTATTTCGTAGGTACATGATACCATAATGAAAAGCCCTTTCTTATTTAAAGTTGATCTCATTCCCCTATTTCCTTGTGTGCTGGTGATTTCAGAGGACCCTTTCAGCAACTGGGCTAAACATTCTGTGGGCAGATCTTCATTCATGACTTTTAAATGCTTGAGTTTGCAGCAGGTACCATGATTTCAGGGTGGCATTGAGTATGTAAGATAAGTTAAGAAGGCTTTTGCATGTAAGAACTTTCTAAATGAAAATTTATCATGGCCTCTGCTTTGCCAATTAAGTATAAAGTTTAGCTTTTCCTGCTTTGACAAAAATATATCATCACATTGGTTTTAATTTTTTTTTTTATATTGGTAGTTTAAAGGAGAAGGGCTAATTCTACTGCATGCTCTGAAAGTAGCCTCAACTGAACTGAAATACTTTATCTATCTCTGTCTTCCAACCACTTGAAAGCCTCTTACAATATTTTTTCAAGCTGTTCAACTTAGCAGTTTTTCTACTTATCAACCATATGGCCTCACAATTTCTGAGCTGGATTAATCTAACTTTGTCCTCTTTGTGCTGCTAGTCTCCAGATTCCTTCCCGCTTGCCATTTGTGTGTGCTTTTGAGATGTTGCATGACAAGATATAAAAAGGCTGTCTTTAATTGGCAGATGTGGGGCAATGTGCATCAGTATTGTGAAGCATGAAGTTGTGTACATGAGGATGAAGAGCATGAGTCCAAAATACGTGCTGGACTCTGTGGGAATGTGATTCCAGTCCTGGTTCAGTCTCCTGACTGTGAGCTCTTGTAGCAACCTTGAGGCAAAAACAAACAAATGACCTCAGTGGTTTGGTAGGGAAGTGCTGAGTGTGCGTCAGAAGACTCTTTTGGTAGCTGGCACACTGATAAAACTGCACGTGGAATGATCACGTCTTGTGAGGTTGACAACAAATTTGAAAAGTAGGCTAATGAGAGGTTTCAGAAGGAGCCAAGTGAATTGTTGAAGAACTAACAAATAATTTTTGTTCTAGAAGACTTAGAAGTTAAAGTATTGTATCAGTGAGAAACTTGTAAGTTGATTTTAATGCTTAAAAGCTTCTGTGGGATATGAGAAATGGAAATTGAAGAAGTAACTTTACAGGTAGCAGATGGAGACGAGCACAAACTGATGTCCAGGTGATGATCATGCTGCAAATGAAATGCAAGTTTCTTCTGACTGTAAGGATTATCGATCATTGGAACAGTTTAGCTCTGGTCTGCTGGATTGGCTGTTGCTGACCTCTGTGAAACCATGATGGTAGGTTTTTCTAGAAGAGATACTTTAGTTCAGACAAGAGTTATCTTGAGGGACTCGAATTGTGCTTAAGGTGGGGGACTGATTCAGCAGTCATAGCTCGCAATCTCATCCTCAGACCTGTGAAATTATTTTCTGACATCCCTGTAGTGTTACATGGCTAGATGAAGTCTTTGCTATAGCTTACTCCTGTATAGATTTTGTTGATGAAATGGAATGTATTTATCCCTGTCGGAAACATTGCAGTGGTGATCAAAAGGAAGCTGCAGGAGCTTGGCACCTTCCAGGCCAGTGTCTGTTGTGCCTACAAAGAGGAAACTAAGCAAACTGACAGGACACACAACAGACAATACTGCACCTCCTGTACAGAATATTTTGTAAGGTTCCAAGTCATGAACTTCAAAGAAGTAATGTTCATCCCTTGCTTCAAAGCAAGGTGTTGGGGCCTCCATTTCCAAGGGAGCAGAAGTCACATACTGTGAGAGATGGCAGTGGAGGGGCTGAGTGGCTTTGACTGCTCAAAGTCTGCATGTTCCACAGAAACCCTTCTTGGGACACTGGGGATAAATGCTTGGCCCTCAGAACTTCTGTTGTCACCTCTCTGTGCAAATGAGGCAGTCTCCTCAAGAGCTTAGAGTGTTGTGGAGTCATTAACAGTAGCTTCCTGGGTTTAACATGGGGAGCTTTCAGAGAAAAACATTTTTCTTAGCTGCTATCTGTGCCTTTCACCTGGAATCACAGCTACCTTTGTGACCATCTTATGAAATGAGGGAGAACAGCTGTGCTTAGTAAATTCTCAATCTTTCTTCAGTTGTTACAGATAGACAAGTCACTTCTAAAATGTAAGAGTGCTTAGAATTTTTACCTTTTCAAGTTTATTTGGTTTCTTTCTTTTTTTTTTTTTCTTGGAAAGCTGTTGGCCTTTCTTTCATTGCTTTACTTCTTAGATTCTTCCTAATTTTTCTAACAAGAATTCACTCAAGAACTTTGGCTTTCTAGGCAGACTGTTTCTTGCTCTGACTTGTCTCCTATCTTTGCTTTCTGATGCACGCGTAATCTTCCCCATTGCTCTAGCTTTTTTATGTGTGCAGGATACTATTGAACTTCTTGGAACTCTTTGGTTGCTATCTGACTCTTAAGTACTACCTCTATGCTTCTATTGGAAATTTTGAAATCCCTTAAGAGGTCATCCTCATTTTCTTTTCTTCCTCTTAGATGTTCTTGGTATTATTTTCTGAGCATCTTATTCTAAACTCTCACTGAGGTCAAACATGTCAAGTAGAGATGCTACATTTTCAAGTCTGGCATTTTCTAGATTGCTCTCCTTTGCTTCTAGACAATTCACTCCTCCTTCAGACTTTAAAAAATGTTTTCTTAATGGATTTACAGACTATTTTTAGCTTAATTACTTTATTCTTGACCCTCAAAACTCCTGCATGTAGAGCATGAGTCTGGTAATTGTTGTTTTAGTCTGGACCCCCTTGTTCTTCTCTCATTGATCTTATCTTTGTGTCCAGGTAGTCTTGAGAAGTTCCACCTCCAACATGTAATTGTCTTTTCATCTGGAAGCTTCTGTTGTAACTTGTTTCCTTCTGTATTTATTTTGCTGCTATGTTTCCAAACTGGTGAGGCTGTCCAGTTGTTGTGCTTCCCAGTGGCTGTTATGGCTTGGTTTTTGTTTTTTAGTTTTGGCTTCACAGAGGTTTGCCAAGACTGATTTCTTAGTAGCATCTCAGCTATGAATATGCATTTTTAGTTTGCATCATTGAAGAATCAGGGCCACATTAAAAGAGATACAGGAACAAGCTCAAGTTTGAGGGCACTGTCCTCTGCTGGTGTTCTACTGTGCTTTGGGTGGATTAGCCACTGTCGTGTGGTTGTTGGTGTCCTGCACCTTTTTGCATTCAGTTTTGCACATTTATTTGGACAAAGATGGAGAGAATAGACTATTTGCCAGTTAGTTCTTGCTATAGAGAAATGAATCAGTATCAAAATAGTTTCTTTAAGCCTATTTAGGTAGTACTATCTTGTGGTTTTGCTGCATTTTTTTATGGAGCCGAAGCTGTCTGTGACAGAACATTGCTGAATTTTGGTGCCTTGTTGGTCTTTTCTAACATTATGTTCTGGTTCTTTTCCAGACCAGGAGAGTGGTAGTGTGGAATAGCCTGGGATTCACAGCAGAGAGACTTGAGGCTTATGAACTTTTTCCATCTATTTCATTATGTCCAGTGTCAAAACACTGAGGATTGCTGTGTGTGCTGCACCTACACAGCAGTGTGTTTGCCACCAAGCAACGTACTTGTATCAAGTAGGCTTGGTAACAAACTGTTTTATGCCCACCCTGGGTATCTTCTTACTAATGAACCTTCTGTTTGAGGGAGTGATTTGAGTTTCAAGTAGGGAAGGACAGACTTTGTCGCTTTTAATGTGGGCAAGTGTTTTGTGGTTTTAAGATTGAGATTTTTTTTTTGCTTGCTTGTTTTTTGGAAGCTTGTTTCCCTGTCACTCGTGCCATCTGAATTGCCTCCTTATTTCAGTCTGGGACCCAGATTTTGCTTTGAGCGAGAATTGTTACTCCTGCTTCTGATACTTTTGTCTGAGGTTTCTGTTCCAGACAAGTGTTTGGAAGTGTGATCATGCAGATAGAAACAGTAAATTCTGTATGGGGGGACTAACTGTAATGTGCCAAGTCCCTGAAGTTTTGTGGGAGGTGGGACTGGGGGTGAAAAAAGTAGTAGCACTATTTCTACTTCTTTTTCCTTTCTCCCAGATCAAGCACTGCAACTAGCAGAAACTTTACTACCTCTTCAAAATCATCAGCAAGTTCTTATTCCCCAATGTCTGCCACTTCTGTCATTACTAATGGTGATAGCAGTAACTCCTATGGACTGAACAGCTCCCACCTGGGCAGGGGGTAAGAGCAGGAATGTTCTTTTTGTTTCTTTGTCCTTCCTGTGAATAATCCTGAGCATCCTTGCCTGCATGAAAAAGGAGTGTGTTGGTGCCCTATGAGGGGTTCTGCTGCTCGTTGTGTACCTGTTTATCAAACTTTGCTTTTGAAATCACTGCTTTCTGCTATTCCTTGCTCACTTGCAAAAGTAGCACATGTTCTGGAGCTTACTAACCTACTGATTTTTAGTCATTTAGCGTTGCCTGATTTTAAGGGAATTGAGACAGAAGGGATTGTATTATTTTCTCCATCTGCCAATCTAGTAGAAGCCCTTCCAGGTAGAAATCATAGTTTTCTTGTTAGGTCTTACAAGATATCATATAGACTTAAATAGACTTTTGCTGCATTAGCGTGCTGTGTACTTCTAGACAGAGGAAATTACTATGTAATGAGCCATAAATTAATAATAGACTGTGTAATGATTAATGTTTCCAAAGTTAGCATGTATACTCCACATTCCTGGTATTCAATATTAGCCACTATGAAGTAGCAGAAACATATAAACTGGTTAAAAAATTTCATTAAACAGTTTTTTGACTCTTATTTGATGTGACCCTTAGGCAGTATTGAGACTCAGTAAACTCATTGTGGAGTTCACTGTGTTGTCTTTCTTCCAGAGGTTCTGGATTTGTCTGTAACTCTTACAACTGCAGGGACAATGCTTCCCTGTCACAGCCTGGACTCTGTGGACTCAGTAACCTTGGAAATACCTGCTTCATGAATTCTGCATTACAGGTAAGAATTGAAAAGAGCCCTGGTTAGAATTAAATCAAAGAGCAGTCTCGCAGAGATTGTGGATTAAATCTGTGGAAAGGAAGTTGTGTTTTAATGTGATTTGATGAGGAAACTGCACCTGGAATAAAATAAACAAACAACAAACCCCAACCAAAAAATCAGTTCATATTTAGTTTGCTTTATGCGTAGGATGTTGTACTATGTTGTACTATGTTGTACTATGAAACATAATACAGTGTTAAGGACTGGATCTGAAATACACGGCTTCTGAAAAGGCTGTGGGCAAAGTCACACTAAACAGATGCCTAACTGTAAGGTTGCAGTGCTGTGCTCTGACAAAAATGCACTGATGTGGAGGACGTTTTCACTTGTGTGGGCCACATAAGTAACATGAGCAGGTCAACACATGCAAAGTCTGTGTTTCAAGATTTCTGAAAAATTAAAGGGTATGAAAAGCCCCAGGAAGGATTCAGAGTCATTGTGTGGGGTGTTAAGGTTGTAACAGTTATGCAAAGCTAATAATTATTAGTATAGTTATCTCTTAGGTTTATTTGGTTCATTTTAAAAATGCAGAAACTTGTTAGGCATAGTTGTTTGCTAAGAAATTAAAGCAGAATATGAGCCAACTGTAACGAACTTTGATTTAAGCAGTGGGCAAACTTCTAGGGTGGTTCAAGTGCTACGTAGTGACTTCTGTCACTCTGTGGTGGCTTTGAAAGCTGGAACAGGTCTTAAAATAACTATAATGCATTATGCATGTGGTATTCAGGATACCACAATAAACTTGGACTGCCTCACTTCTTTGTTCGGCCTATTTTCAGTTGTCTTGGTAATCTTAAACCATATTGTGTTTTCTTGAACTTTATACCTAAGACACAAGTTTTAAAATTTATTTTTTTTATTGACAATGTAACTTAATCCAAACACACTTCAATCTTAATTTTGCATGCAAGCTAGTTGTTTTAAGGACTAATTACTTTTTTTCCCTTGTATTTACCATTAGGCTTTAATTTTCTACACTTTCAAGTGTGAATTTCTGTCTTAATTTTTGGAATTTTGTCAGCAACAGTCTCCCAGCGAGAGGCTGGTGTCAAATGATAGCAGGCTACAGGCACTTCATTGTCATTTGCCTGGAGAAAGACACTTAACACCTGGGCGTTGGAACTGGAAAAATGTGGTAGGAAGTAAATTCCACAAATAACACATCAAGACAGTGAAAGTGGAGTTGGCTAAAGGACAGGACTGCACTTTTCTGACCCTGTCCAGGTTGCCTGGTATAACTGTGCTGAGAGATCTGTGTACCTGCACCCAGCTGGGGTAGCACTGGACAGGCATCTGCTATGGGACCCAAAATCTCAGGAATTCAGAAAGAGCCCAGTTTAATATTTTCTTGATACTATAGTGCCTTGAAGCCCTAGTAATTTTGATCATATCTCAGATTTGTTGTTTTTTTTTTTAGTTCATGCATCCAAGTCTTGCCTTACTTATCACAGTGCTGTATCTTGCTATAGCTTTGAGTCTTTGAATTACTGAATTAGGGAAACTACTTCTTGTGCTAGTTTTACTTGTGTCCTGAGGTTTGTGGTGATTTCCCAGGATGTATTAAATCATTACCATGATATGCTGATAATAAGTATATAAATGGGAGAGTAGATATGGAGTGGTATCCTTCCTGCCTTTTTGATAGTGACTGTTTTTAATGGCATTAGGTTCTCTGTAGGACAATAGCTTGTGTTCCACATCAAGGAGGAACAACCACTCTTACTCTCACTGTTCCTTGTATTAGGACTTCAAGGTTAGAGAGTGAATATGGGATGTAGACTTGAGAACATTAAGGTGGCATCTCTAAAGACCTTCTGTGCAGATTTCTGTGTCACGTGTCAGTAAGGTACCCTACCACCTCAGTACTGCGTGGAAAAACAGGTCTACATATATTAATTACAGAATTGGTGAGCATTGGCAGGACTGTGATTGTGATCTTTACTCTTCTGACACTTGCAGGTTTGGTTTTTTTGGTAAGACTCCAGCATTGCACTTGGCAGTGTTAGGTTAGTGGTTGGACTAGACCTTAAAGCTTTTTTCCAACTTACATGATTCTATCATTACACCAAGAGACTCTACTGAAGTGTCAGTGGAAGTTACAGAACAAAATAACAAAACGTGGAGGGACATGATACCAAGAGCAGATCTCTTCCTCCCAAAAGTCTGTAGCTTTTTTTTGGAAGGTTGTTTGCCATTTGCTTTCTTGAACTACTAAATACAGTAACTTTAAATGAATGCCTAAAATTATTCTGCACCAAAGAAATCGAAGGGGACAAATGTGACGCCAATTTTAAAGAAATTTCTGAAGAAGAACCAAGGAGCTGTAGACCAGTGACCCTTGTGCTTCAAGCTAGATAAACCAGTAGAAACTGCTCCAGAGGGGAGGCTTACACCCTGGGGGTAAATGCACTGTGTAGGAGAGAAGTCAGTGTGGCACCTGCAAGATAAATCACGTTTCAGAAATGAGCTGATAGTCTTTTGAAGGCTGGGGTATTTGGTGGTGTTTCTTTTATTTCAGCCATGCTCTGAGTTGCAATGGTTACGGTATCCCACCCTTATAATAGGTTTGGGTTTTGTTTTGGTTTTTTTTACTAAATATGTACTCAAGTTCAGTCTCACCAGTTTTGTTAATAGCTTAGTACATGTTCTGATGTGAAGGCTGGGTTTCTTATTTCATTGTCACACAGATTTATTGTCCTGTGCAGTAAATTTGTTTTCTTAATGCTTTTTCAGTGTCTGAGCAATACCCCTCCTCTGACTGACTATTTCCTGGAAGATAAATATGAAGCTGAAATAAATCAGAACAATCCACTGGGGATGAGAGGAGAAATTGCAGAAGCCTATGCAGAGCTCATTAAACAGATTTGGTCTGGGAGGCAGTCTCATGTGGCCCCACGTATGTTTAAAGTAAGTACTCCATGTTCTTGTAGCAGAGGAAGCTAATGCGCCTTCCACTTATTTTGCTGTTATTAAAACTGTAATTGCTGCAGTGTTGTTTCATGTTTTATGCAAATGCTTTTCAGGGTACAGGGAAGAACTTGCCAGTGAGTAGTGTCATAGCCCGGAACCGGTTACTGCTCTTTAATGTTAAATGCCCTTCTCATAAATGACCTTCCAGCCTGAGAGTTGCTTTACAGATGCATCAAAATGATCTTTGCCACAAAACTAGGCAAGGTCATGAGAACTGCCAGCCGTGAAAAGGCGTGCAGGTTATAAATTGGAGAAAATGAAATTATAAAGTTGTGAGCAAAATGCACGCCCTTGTCTATAAAGTTATTTATTGGTTTAGTGTGCAAGCATTTTCAGTCTTGCAGTCCACCTGCTTCAAGATGCTGCCTTATGGCAAGTCTGCACTGTGGGAACTGTAGGTTGCTGAAAGAGAAATTAAAGTGCAAAATGCATCAGGCAGACAGGTCTTGTGTACTGGTTGTTTTGTTTGTAGGTTCTTAAATTACTATTGATAACTTAGATTTCCACTGTCACAGCACTGAATGCATTCTTCCCTCTCAACACTAGGGGGGGGAATAAAAATAGTTGGGAAATTTATTCTGGCACCCTTTCTGCATTAGCATCCAGCTCACTGTGGTCTCCTGCTAACATAAGGTAGCACAGAGGTGATCTCTGCAAAAGCCAGGTTGAGTGTTTTTATTCCTGTCTCTTACACATAGATCACGCTCACCCCCCTCTAACTCTTGCCTTCTTGTTTCAGACACAGGTTGGCCGATTTGCGCCTCAGTTTTCAGGATACCAGCAGCAAGATTCCCAGGAGCTCTTGGCTTTTCTTCTAGATGGCTTGCATGAGGATTTGAACAGAGTGAAGAAGAAGCCCTACTTGGAGCTGAAGGATGCCAATGGCAGGCCTGACTCGGTATGGTGCCCTGTACTTGAGGGCAGGGCAGATAGTGCTTCTGAGGGATTTTAATTGGGTTTTGTGATACTTCCTGGCCTTCCTGCTCACAGGCCACACAATCATCCTCTCGCAAAGCAGTGTACCAGGGAGGAGAGAACTCTGTTGTGCTTTATGGCCTGGGTGGCTCTTTGTGATACCTCATGGCATTGCTGTTGCTCTGCCTTACAGCAGAATGTTCTTGTAATGGTGTGCAGGAAGACATGCTTATGGGACAATGCGGCAGTGGAAAGAAAGTTTATCTTGTAGCATAACAGCTGCCCAACAGTAGGCTGTAGTTACTACCATAAGCTTTACTCTGACCACTCAGGCCCACCTTCTTCCTCCAGGTAGATTGAGCTGTAGCATTAGCATCAGTTTGAGGAGAGTGCTTACACTGCAGGCCATCATACTTGATGAACTTGGGTGGGACTGGCAGCATTCTCACATGGAGATGCTGGGATGTCTCTCAAATGAGGGTCAGAACACATGCCCTGGGCACAGGGTTTAAGCAGCCATTCTGGTGTCCCACTGGTAGGCGTCAAATGGGATGAGCTTTTAGGCCAGACTTCTCATGTGTGCTCCCTCATGGCCTCTAGACAAATATAATCCTTGAGCTAGATTTAAAACCAGGCTGAATAGAGTCTGTGAAAGCACTGGTCAAGGCAGGGAGAGAGCCAGGGTATAAGTGATTTGGTACAGCTATGGATCTTGATGAATTCCTAGTGCTTCGTCAACTACCTACATCTCCTAAAGAAGTTTGACTTGCTTTTTCTTTTTTTTTGGTGCTGTGGAAATGGGTACACTGCTATTAAAGAAACCTTACATTTTATTTAATTGAAATTTGAATTTAAACACCATTGGGCTCTGGTTACCCACTCTACCTAGATAGAAAACTCTTATGCCATTTTCCTGAGAAGAGGCCAGAAGAGTCTCTTCTGTTCATTTTTTTTATTTTTCATTTCCTCCCTTTTCCCTATCCTCTGTTTCCCAGTCAATGCTGATACACGAGGCCTTTGCAGACACTTCTTTGTTCCCCTGAAGCTGGCAAACACTATGCTTACGTTAAAATGAGACACGTAATAGTGAAATGTCTTTCCCTAAGAGAACTCATGTTCTCCTGATCAGGCTTTTGCCACTCGTCACAATCCAAACGGCTGCAACATACTGACAAATGCAGAGTGCAGGGTAAATATATTGGGTGGAAAGATGCATAAGGAGCCTCTAAAAGCCAGATGCAGTGATTATTTTTAGGAAGTATATGTGACTAGTTGTTTTTCCTCTTAACGGGCAATAATGTAATGTCTTCCGCCTTTTCTTGCATAATACAGTGCATGTGGCAACACCACAAGAAGTAGTATATTTAATCTCTCCAAGAAGCGCTGATAATTGTGGGATGGAGAGGATGCCCAGCATCATTTTATGCCTTCATTTTATTTAGGTGCTTCCTTCCCCCGCTGTAGGAGGCGCGCACATGTTTCTGGTTTGCATCCGTATCACTGCAGTTGTTGGAGCAGTTACTCTGTTCCCATCTCAGCATCCTGGTTAGTGACAGTAGCATTGCAGTGTGTGTATATCTATGGCTCTTACTTCACTTAATATATATATATATTAAAAATATAAGGTGCCATGAGCTAGAAGCCTCATGCTAAGAAGAGGCTCTGATGCCATTGAATTGACAAATGCCAGTTACCAGGTGCCCTTAGGTGAGGAGTTTATAAGTTGTGTTGTGAAAGTCTTCAAGGGTTTATAATTTGTCGTCTTTTATACTTTCTCTGTGAGACATGGACCATCAGTTTCCAAGAAGAAAAAGCTCACTGTTTTTTTTTTTTTTTTCTTTTTTGAAGCTGTAACTGTGGTTGTCTTTCAGAAGCAGGGGGCAGCAGTCCCTTCCTCATAGAGGAGAGCAGAGCATGTCTTCTTAGCAGCTTGCTGTCCTGAAGAGCAGCCTGTAACCCAGTCACTGTCCCCTTGGCTCCATTCATGGTTCTGGCATTGCGTGCACCAAGGAATACCTGACCAAGTGATTTGGCTAAAATTATATGTATTACACTTGACTTGATGCAAGGCCATAGTTTCACTGAGAAGAAATCCCAGTGTGTTACGCTGGATGCACTAGTAGACCACCACCACTCCTTTTATGTGAAATTTACTTGTTAGTATCAATGTTCTGAGTTTTCTTTGATCCCTGGGCTTGCCATGCTATGGAAATATTTGTGAGGAATAACTTCTCTTTCTTTTTCTTTTTTTTTTCTTTTTATAGGAGGTGGCGAAAGAGGCCTGGGAGAATCATAGGCTGAGGAATGATTCTATCATTGTGGATATTTTTCACGGTCTTTTCAAATCTACCCTTGTTTGTCCCAAATGCTCCAAGGTTTCTGTGACCTTTGATCCCTTTTGTTACTTAACCCTTCCCCTGCCCTTGAGGAGAGATCGCCTCATGGAAGTTACCCTGGTATATGCAGACCCACAACGTAGACCTGTCCAGGTGAGGCATGTTGAAGACACAAATTTCTTAAGTCATCCTAGTCTTTCTCTTAGGTTTTAAAGTAGAGACTTTTCAAGTAATCTAAAGGACATTGATGTCCATTGATGTGAGGTGGGATGGGTTTTCTAATGTAAAAACTGGGAACTGAACATGTGAAATCAAGTGACTTTGTAAAATCTTGGTTCGTGAGACTGGTCATGGGTCAGCTGGAAGTGGCTCCCCTGTTCCTGTGATGAGATGATCTGTGTGTGAGGTACTGCTCCCTGAAAGCAGTAATGTGTTTGCATTGTCATGTTTACCTCGTTACCTTGCAAATGTAAAGGTGAAACTTATCTCAAAGGATAAGGCCTCTGAACTTCAAACAGGAATGAAAAACAACCCCTTTTTAAAAAAACTGAAAAATTACTTGATTGCTTTTAAACTCAGCTTGATTCTAATGTAGGCTGATTTTTGATTTTATTTTCAAATGGTCCTGTGGGTGGGCACAGCCATACCTAATGTAACCTTGTGCTTGCCACACGTGTCAAGAGCAGCACAAGATGTGGGAGGCCCAAGCAGAGTGACTGGGTGCCTTGATGTAGTTTTGGAGGCACTGACTGGCAATATTTGCATGTGCTTTGGATTTTAACTGCAGATGCTAAACTTTTGCTTTGTATATGTACTGTTAGTTTCAGGGGGATGATAGGTAGTGGAGAATGATGTATACTGAATTCACAATAAATTGTCCTGCCTTTTGTACAACTGTGAAATCAAGGATGGCTACGCTTGTTCTTGTCACCAAGACTTTATAAAGGGCAAGAACAGAGAATGGATTCATTGAGAAAATGAGCAAGATTACCAATAGCGTAGAGACTGAAAGGGTAAATTGTTCTACTTTAAAGAATCAAGATTAACAGAACTTCTGCTCCCTGGAGCTCTTCTAGATGAGTTGGCCACATGCATGTTCTACCTCCCACGTTCAGTCTCCCTGTGAGCAGTTCTCCTCTGGTGTGTGACACAAGGAGGAATTGTGTCTCTGCCGTGTGGGTTGTGCTAAGAAAAAGTGAACTGAAAGCCTCTGGAATATGCATATGGCTAGTATAACTGAGAAGATCCCAGTGTATATTGATACATAATTCCTTTTTTCAGGGCATGCATATTCCACATAATTCTGAGTGTGTGCCTATCTATGAGCTACTGTGCCTTTTGAATCCTCCTCTAAAGCATATGGTACTGATTACTTGATGGAGGAAGGATGCTGGGTTAAACCAAACTAAAGATCCTTGTGTTCTGTCCACCTGTATTCTTGTGTTCATGCGCTTTCCTGGTTGCAGAACATCACTTAGCCATGTTAAAAGCTCACAGATCTGTCTTCAGGGAAGTGTTTAGAGCACTGGAAGTGGAGCTGATAGATTATCATTTGTTTAGCATCTGAGGCAGAGCATTCCCACTGCCTTACAAGGTGTTTCTGCTTAGGAGTGTGAGAGGCTTCCTGACTGTGCTTCTTGTGCTTTCTGTAGCTTAACGTAAGTGGTGTGTTGACCCAGGCCAGCAGCCAGGGACCCATGCAGCCTGTTGCTCATTCCCCCTTGCCCTTCTCCTAGCAGGAATGAGGGGAGACTGGAAAGAACAAAAGCAAGAAAACATATGGCTGAAATAAAGAAAGCTTAAATAGGTGAAGAAGTGGGGAGGTGGGGACAATGACATAAATGATGCAAAGGAAATCACTTGCCACTTCCCAGACCAGTCAGTGGCTGAGCAATAACCTTGAAAGCCAAAACCACCTTTTAATTCTCTACCATAATTTTTACTGCTGAGCATCACATTATATAATACAGAATAGCTTTTTGAGCAGTTCAGGACAGCTGTCCTTAACTGCCCAGTGTCCCCTTCCAGCTTCTTGCTTGTGCCCAGTTGATGGGGTGTGGTAGGGACAGAGGGAGTGCCTTGATGCCACACAAGCACTGTCTGGTGATTTTATTTATTTTTTTTAAATTTATGGTGCGTTTTACTACTGCTGAGCATGAACAAAGCAGGCTGACTGTTTAAGGCCCTTTCATTCCCTCCAAATCCCTGCTTTGTGAGGTGGAGCTGAGATCCAGAAGACCTTGAAGCGTGTAGCTATGACCTGAACTTCAGCAGAACTCTTACGAACTAAGGGCTTGATTTCCATTTTCTTGTTTTGAGCCTTGCATGGATTTATTTTGCCTGGTGTAAGCATGATGTTATCTTTGTTTCTAGTACCGGGTTGTGGTGCCGATGATGGGGGCCATCTCGGATCTGTGTGAATCACTCTCCAAACTCTCTGGTGTTCCTGCAGAAAATGTAAGGATAAATGCAGCACAGTAATTCTGATAAATGTTTCTTGTTCTTGAAGGATTTTGGTGGCTTAGCTTTTAGATGGGTGATAAGCTTGAACTTAATGGAATAGTGGCAAAACCCTAACAAGTTTGAATGCGGTTCTTTGATTGTAAAACAAATGGATGCATGAAACAATCTGTTTATTCTGATACTTCCATTGCCATAGAGAGGCTTAAGAGAAGGGGCAGAAAGCTAGCCCCCACCCTCAACACTTCTGGTAGTGTAGTTTCCTAGTACTGAGAGATGTTCAGTGTCTGTTTTGGGTCCACCTCTTCTTGGACATCCTTTTAATAACAGAGCTTTTCAAGAGGGAATGGTTTAGTAGTTGGTGGGATATTTTTAGGATGCCAGTGTAGCACTTCAATTGATTTTAGTTGTAGATGTGAGTGATCTGTGCCTGAAATCCTAGCCTTTTCCCACTTTGATGTTGGGATCTGATCCACCAGGCTGACTTGCAGCTGTTGGAATTGTATCTCCTCGGTACCTCTGCAAAATCAGTCTATTTGCTTTGGTTTTTGGATCTATCTTAACAAATACAGCTGATTAGCTGCTGGGTGCTGTTAGAGAAAACACTACTGGTGTTCGTGCGCTGAAAATTCTGATAAAGAATAGGAATAAACTGTTGCTTGAATTTAAAGTTAGTTTATCTAAATTTATGTAAAGTTTTATTATAATATTTTTGCAAATATCACTTGCTGTTCTAGATGGTGGTGACAGACGTGTATAATCATCGATTCCACAAAATATTCCAAATGGATGAAGGTTTAAATCATATCATGCCAAAAGACGACATCTTTGTGTGAGTAAAGTGGGAAGATGCCATGATGAGAAGAATACTGCAAAACATTTGCTTTGGTTTCAGGATATAAAACCCGATATTTTTTTAATTCCTGCCCCCCACCTACCCCGAAACCTAAGTTTTCCAGTAGATCTTTTGCATGATTTAGCAGTAATACAGCACTTCTCCTAGCAGCAGATCAGCATGTGCAGTGTTTAGCGGTTGCTTTCCTAACACAAAGGAAGTCATGGCCCCGGGTAAAAATGGACTCTTTGGTTAGTGTTCTGCAGTTTGGAACTTTCTACAAGTCTATTTCAGAGATGATAATCTGTGTCTGGATTACAGTTACGCTTTCACTGGCGTTTTTAGACAAGCTCAAGATTACTGTTATTATGCTCCAAATCAACCAAAAAGTCTTGGAGCCATTACTAGGAAAGCATGAAGTCTAAGCTGTTGTACTCTGACTTTCCAAAAACCATCATCCGTTTTGTGAGGGTATTGTAAAGTGTTAGATTGTAAATTAGTCTGTCTCCAAAGCTAGAAAAAAAAAATTGGGGGTGGGGGGGAAGCGTGATACTACAATGGCAATTACAAAAATCTCCACTTTCCTACAGGCATAACATGTTGCATATCCCTTCACAGAAAACAACTGTGCCTGAATCAGGTCAGCTCCAGGGTGGGAGGGAAGGATTAGCTGAACTGCAGCTCCACGTGTGTTTTCCTCTGCAGTCACCACTTCCTTTTATGTGCAGGCACAACTGTGAGTGAGGTGATGCTGTGAGTCATAGTGAGTGAACTGACCCGGGTTAAAAATAATCCTCCAAGGAAGAGGGGAGGTAGCAGGAGGAAGTCTTGCTGATCCTGTTTTTCTGTGTACACTCTTTAAGATGTTTTCAGCACTGTGGAGTAAGGGCAAGCAGCCAGGCACTAGGGCAAGAATTAGGAGAAAGCTGCTCATAGGAACTCCCTTTAATGGGTGATGCTGCCAGGAAAAAGATATGTAAAAAATATTCTAACCTACAGCTAAAAACCAGCATTCTTTTATTGGGAGGAAGTCTTGTCTCAAAAACAAAATAGCGAAACAGTTGTTCATGAAGAGCAAAGGTTCTTATTTAAAGGCAAATGCTTAATTGCTTTTATTATGGACAATCTGCTTGCTTTGTCTCGTTGTAAAAAGTCTGCTCTTAGGTGTCCTAAGGCTTAATTAAATCATTTGAGAAATAGTAATAGAATCATAGAATAGTAATAATAGTAGTGTGAATGTTCTTAAGTTCCACTCTGATTCCATCTATTAAGGTCTTAATATCTGCTGAAGCGGGTATGAAAGGAGGGATTTGACCATACATCATAGAATGGATTTGGTTGGAAGGGGCTTTCAAGTTCATCAAGTTCCAACCTCCCTGCCATGGGCAGGGGCACCTCCCACTAGACCAGGTTGCTTAAAGCCCCATCCAGCCTGGCCTTGAACCCCTCCACAACTTCTCTGGGCAACCTTTTCCAGTGTCTCACCACCCTCAGGGTGAAAAATTTCTTTCTGATATTTAATCTAAATCTCCCCTCTTTCAGTTGGAAGCAGTTACCCCTTGTCCTATCACTACCCTCCCTGACAAAGAGTCTTTCCCCATCTCTCCTGTAGGGCCCCTTCAGGTAATGGAAGGGGCTATAAGGTCTCTCCCTAGAGCCTTCTCTTCTCCAGGTTGAACCACCCCAACTCTCTCAGCCTGTCTTGACAGGAGAGATGCTCCAGCCCTCTGATCATCCTGGTGTCCCTCCTCTGGACCCGCTTATCAGTTTTGTGTTAAGATTAGGACCAAGTGGGATTGATTGGGGTGGGTCTTCAGTTTGGGATTTAGGAACTGCAGGTTTGAGTGATTCTTTAGGGACTTTTATCCTTTTGCTGTTACTTGCTTGTAGAGCCTGAGGTGAACAGGCTGTGAGAGTGTTCTCCCAGAGCACTTGGAGAAACTTTGAGAAAAAGGGCTCGGTTGAATTTCAGAGTAGCTGTGTTAAATTTTGGGTTCATTGGGCTCTGGTAAACCGGTGACATGGAGGATGTGCTGAAGGCTTGCTTTTTCTTTTGTTTATTTTTTTTACTGCATGTGTTATGTGTTTCTAGTATCTTTCTAAGAAATAGTGATATTTTTTTTCTTTAGTTTTTCCTTGCATGAAATGTTTTGGTTTTTTTTTTTATTATTGCAGTCTGAGGAATATTTGGGAATCTCTGTGAGCTGAAAGTCTTCATTAAGTTGAAACTGGGTTTATAAAGTGTTTGGCTGGATGGTTTTTTCCAGGCTTTTTAAATCTTAATCTAAAATGATGAGGATTACCTGAGTTGCTTTTGGAGGGATAATATTGCCTGTTTGGACTTTGTACATCATTGCTAAAAAAGGACATAACTTCAAAAGTAACATGAATATTTTTGTCCAACTTGGGTTGCCTGCTTGCTTTTTTTGATCAGAAGCAAATGCTGCTCTGACTTGCATCTGCCACCACTACCTGCCCTGGGGCTGGACCCAGGCACTGCCACATCTATTCTCTTTGTGGGCCTCTTCTCCAAAACCAAGGCGGCAGCAGCTGTGTTTGCTCCCCCTGGGTTCCCTGGTTAACTTGTTCCTTCTAGCCTAACTGGTTTAGTGTTCCTCAAATTTCCTGCTTTTTATGTTTTTAGCATGAAAACATAGCTTGTGCTTATTCTGAGTGCCGGCTGAGTACCACCCAGCATTCGTTCCTGTACCGTAGCTGGGCTGATGTAACTGGAACCACGAGGTAACCTGTGTTGGGGTGCAGGGCAGTGTTAAAACAACCGTTCTCTGGTCCAGTGTGGGGTGCCGTGTTGCTCTGCACACCTCTGTCCTGGTGTATGTGTGGAAGTGGCTCAAGAATGGGGCAGGGGTGGATTAAACAGAAGACTTCTTAAGTGCTTCTCAAGCTGTCGGCCCAGTTTTAACATTTCTGGCAGAAGTTATCTGCAGTGACGTGTCGGATCAGGGCTTGCTGCCTTCCTGAAGATGCTGGGTGATCCATGGCTAGTGAATGGGGCAGCCTGGTGGTTGTATGTTCAGGTTGCTGCTGCTGCCAGTAACTTCAGGAGTTTCTGATATTGCAGCATCTTAGTTACCTCCTTAGATTACAGGCAAATATCTCACTGTTTATTAAACAGATGAATAAAAAGTATTGTAAAAAATCTTAAGTCTTTTGAAATCTTCCACCTTTAAAGATCAAACTTGCTTCCACTTGAAACTAAAAATATGTGATTGAAATAACGTATAGTTAAGAGATATTTTATTTCCCCAAAGTAAGTGAAGAAGACTTTGAGTGCCCCCTAAAAAGCATTCTGTTTTTTTAGTTTTAAATTAAGGCCAATTCTTTAGAGAAGTGGCAGGAAAAGATTTGCTTCTTATGACTTAAAGGATGGCTCTGTTGGCCTGCATAGTCTGCAAAATGTTTAGCTTGGAAAAGATCCTCTTGTGCTGACTGGTGATGTAGTTGTGGGATGTACCGCCGGTCACACTGAGTAATGTGTGTCTGTTCCTCAAAGAAAACTGTCTCTGTGTCAGTTAATGAAGGGGAGCAGCTGCCTTTTATTAGAAAGTATTACTGTGTAATGTTTTACAGTGACAGTCTTTTCACGCCAAATCCACGATTGAAATAAATAGCAAACTAAAAAAAGTGCAGTATATCATGCTAACCCATCAAAAGGGTTTTTTTTTTTTTTTTTGCGTTATATTTATACTGGATATTGCCACAAAATAAACTTCAAAGAGGACTTTCTGGAGTGTTAACTTGGGCTGACAAAACAGCATTTGATTTTTAAGCAAGGAAGAAACCCTCCGGAAGTTGCTTGCCTACCATGCTTTGAAAACATAGTTTTTCCTAATTTTTTTTGAATCACTTAATTGCCTTATGTAAAGGCAATATAAGGTCTTAAACATACCAGCTGCTACTCTAGGAGAATAGAAGTAACAGAAAAGATGAGTTTTTTAATAGAGTTGCTTCTGTTACAAATCAAGTAGGAAATCTGCATCGTTTCAGGACACTGTGCTAACAGTGCAGCAAAGCCAAGTGAGAGGTCTGTTGGCTCTTAGCTGGGAAAAATAAACTGGAGAGGGATATCTGGTAATTATAGTACTCTTTGCAGGGTGTGTTCTTAGGTAGTAAATGTTAACCTAGAAGTGTTTAAATTTGACATATATGCAACCTGGGATATGACTGAGGACCATTGGCTCATAGTTTTCTAGAATCAAAACATCTTTTCTACTTAAACTACCATGATAGTCACTGTCTCATGTACTTAAACTCTTTCCTAACTCATGTTTTATTAATCTCAGTGCATCCTCATCCCTTTTATATACTGATCAGCTGTTCTTATTTTCCAGTAACATCCAGTGGCAGGCCTTCCTGCTTGATAAATTGCAATGTGTACGTCTCATCAATAAGTTTTAAGTAGTTGAGGTTAGACATAAATTTCTTGTACAGTTTATTGTCCATTAATTGCTAGTATCAGCTCTGTAGCCTTCTTTAAGCTATAGATGAAGTATTTTATCTAAGATTATTTTTCTTGGGTTGTTTTTTTTTTAGAAGGGATGACTCTTGCTGTAGAGACTTGGAATGTGGCAGCTCCTGATTCTGATACATCTGCCTCTAACACTAGTGTGTAAAAGCTGTTCTGAGGTGGAGTGGGTAAAGGGGCACCTGAGTAACCACATTTCTTCTCTCTCAGTGAGAAGTGTGCAAGATGCTTTTTTGCAGAACGTTATTATACTCAGCTTTTTTTTTTCTAACCCATCTATTCCATCATATGGGCAGGGCTTCATTCAGGACATGCATGAGAGTGGAGTGTTAATTGCTGCTCGTGGAGCAGTGTAGGTGGTGTGAGAGGCAGTCACAAGAATGTTGAGGAACATGTGCAGGTTGTGTACTGATCTGTTTTATAGGGGTCCAGCCTAAAGGTCTCATAGGACCTGGAGTTAATCATAGGTGATGTTCTGGGACTGAGCATGGTCTTTTGTTATTTAATCAGTGCTGAGTAAAATAATAAATCTCTTTGTGGTGCTGTTTCTCAGGAAACTTTAGAAGGTGCAAACCGTTTCCAGTGTTGGTGTCCAACTGAGTAGCATTGACAGGATAGAAAACCTCGAAAGCCGTTTGTGTTGGACTGTCTTATGCTGACTCTGATCTCTAATGCTCTTAGAGGGCTGGGTTGAGGTTCTCCAGAAGGATAATTTTCTTTGTGTACTCTGCTGACTCAGTGCAGGCCCCAGGCTGGGATCCCTTGTTTTACGTAGGATGTAGCAGAACTACAATTCTGAATTTCTTTTTTTTCTCCTCCCTGCTCTACAAAGACATCTTGAACACAGGAATAAAAAAATCTTCTTCCTTGACCCTTCAGAGAATGGGAGTAGCATGTCTAAAGCTGTGAAGAGTTGGTACATCAGATGCTTGATTGTGGGCTTGGTCGTTAGCGTAGTGACATCTTCCATGAAGTCTTTTTTTCTCTTTCAGTTTCAAGATAAGTATGGGAGAGCAGATTAAAGAGCAGTGTGACTTGCCATTCCTGAAAATTAATCTTTTGTAATAAATAGTCCTGAAATCCATATTGTGAGCCATCACTGTGGTACCATTGGACCACATGGTTTCTTTTGACTCTGACATCTGTGAATATCTCATTTGTTGTTTTGTCCGGTAGCACAAGCTGTGTCTCAGTCTTCTCACTGTTCTCCAGAGCTGTTTGTTTTCTTGAATGTTTTTCTTGTGTGCTTACTGACCTTGGATTTTTCTGCAAAGCAGATGTTTCCAAACTCTTTGTTTTCTGAAATGATGGCTGCTGAGTGATGTGAGCTCAGGCCATTAACCGTACGAGAGGCTGGGAGAATGCAAGACCCAAGGTGTTAAGAGGGTTTCTTTCTCCAGAGGGAGCAAACACTGCCTGAGGTATTTCAAAGTGCATTTGGTATTTTTTACTGAGGCCATGATCTAGATAAAGCAACATGTAGTTGTCGGGGTAATATCTTGAGAGGTGAGTGGCAATAGGGGTGTGAATTAGGAGTAAAGACAGAGGGAAGGTGGCAGTTGAGTTGGTGGTAGGTCCGTATCCCGTGCTATTGTGTGCCATGAGAAGTGTTCAGGAAACTGCCTGTCTGTAGCATGAAGACAGAGTACAACCCCTTTTTGTCCTTCTCAGGAGGACCCGTTGGAGAGACTTGTTGGACTGAGTTCATATTGGTTCTACCTGCTGTGCTTCTTGGCAGTGGAAATAACCCCTGGAAATACCTGTCTTTCGAACAGATATGAAGTTTGCAAGCCAAGTGAGGATGGCTCCGAGTACATTACTCTCTCTGTTTACTTTCGGGAAAAGACAATGAGGCAATCCAGCAATACTTCAGGGACCATACTCTTTGGTCAGCCGCTGTTAATATCTGTGCCGAAACACAAGCTCACTGTGGATCACTTGTACAGTGTGATTTTGGAGCAGATCAGGTAAGTCATGTCTGTGCCTTTCCTTCCTATGCAAAGTTCTAGTGGTTGGTCATTCAATTACACTGTAATAGGATTACTGCATCCTGGTTAACAGGAAGGGTTTTCCTTGATTTGTATGTGACTTATAAACCAGGATTTGTGTTACATTAGTGTCTGAAGGCCCCCGGGGACACTTCAAGGTCCTGTTTTATTGGGCTCTGTAAAAGCAGTCTGTAAGAAAGCGGTGGTGGTGGTCACAAGGGAAGCTGCCTGCTTGCTGTTGCTAAGTGGGTCAGGAGCAGAACTCGGGCTGTGTTTTCAGGGCTCTTAGTTGGGGCCACCCAATGTATTTTTTTTCCTTTTCCATCTAGTGCCAGTAGAACTTAAAATAAGCGTCAAGAACAGAGACTTACTGAGTTGTCATTGTTTGACTCATTCTGAGACCTCGTGGCCCATAAATGGTGCTGCACAGGATGGGCTCTGGTTTGCTAAGGGGGATTGGACAGCAAGAACTGATGATGGAGAGAGGTGCTGTTCCTTCTGATGCACAGCTTTGATATCATAATTGTGTGATAAACATTCCCTCTGTTTAGCCGCTACGTGAAACTCCCTTTGGAAGAGTACTCTACACCCTGCTCAGACAAGGGAACTTGCAATGGCTCCAATGGTGTGGTTGAAGGTAAGGTCCTTTCAAAATTGGCTGGAAGCTTTTCAACACTTAAAGCTTTTTATTGGCATTTGGCATTGAGCGCTCTCCATCGGGTCTGATGCTACGATATAAACCTGGCATCCGCTAAAGGAAACGTCAGAAGTAGCGGTTAGCAAGCGGAGATTTCTTTTTCTGTGTGTCTTTTTGTTACTTTGAGGAATCGGTGTGTGTCATAACAGGCTCATGCGAATGGCTGTGCGTGTGAGGTGTCAGTCTAAACTTTCATTAAAGCTCTTTAATATTGTGCGTGTTTTAAATCTTGCCAGGTGACATTGAAGAGATGGAGCATCAGGATGGTGGGCAGGAAGGCAAGGAAAAGCTGGTGGAAGGTGATCCCTGTCACTCTGAAGGCTGTATGCAGATCGAGCCAGCAAGAGACCTGCAGCCTTGCAAGAAGCAGCATTTCACTTTTAGCCTCGTGAATTCCTCTGGGACCTCTGAGATAAACTCCATTGTAGAAGGGAAACTCTTAAAAGTGAATGGTAATTATTATATTGCTATTTCTTTTTCTTCCTTCTCTTTACACATTTGCAATAAATATCTTGTCTTTCTTGTAGCTTTTTCTGCACTTGCCATTGACTGGGATTCTGACACGCGGAGGCTACTTTTTGATGAACAGGAGGCACAGGTTGTAGTATGCTCTTGTCATAAATAAGCTGTATGTAAACTTGCATGGTACTTAAAAGATTACACTAAATGGTGAAATGTAAGTGTAGCTCTCTTCATAAAAATTGGAGTCACCAGCATGAAGTACGTTTACTTAATCTTTCAGTGATAAGGTCTATAGATCTATAATTACACTTTAATTTCAAAGCTACGTAGTCTAGTTCATAATCTGCTCAACAAAAAAAAAAAAATCCCAAAACTTGAAACCTGAAACCAAATTCATAGAGCCTAGTAGAGATCTCAGTATTCTTTCTGTGAGAGTTCTGCTGGATTGTGTTTTGCAACAGAATAACCCGTTGTTACTCTTTTGCAAAAAAACTTTGAAATAAGGTCATATTATATTTTCTCTTATGGACTGTTTGTAATGCCAGAAAGGAGTGGGTGGAAGCTTGAGGTGATTGTGTGGCTGGGGAAGGGGGTGGGCAGAAATAGTCAGCATGGTGAAGGTGAGCATGTTCCTTTTTGTGGTGGCAAGGGTTAAAGACGACATGGAATTGAATAAAGCAGGCATCTCTTTCACTAGGCATTTGAAAAACATGGAAGTATGGTACAACCACAGAAAAAGAAGGCTGTTGTAGCCCTCAGAGACTGCATAGAGCTCTTCACTACTATGGAAACTCTTGGTGAACATGACCCATGGTAAGAGGCTCTGCCTGCCATGTTTATCGTAAAATACTGTAGCTATTTGAATTCACAGTATTTGTCATGGGATTCTGGTAATTTCCCAGGTCTGTCCTTCTGTCTTCCTCTGTGAGAAATCAGCCAAAACGCCTTCTATAAGGCAGGGACTGTATTGCACTGTTGAGGCATCTTTTAATAGAAGGCCAAAAGCTTTTCTTCTAAGATACCCATTCATTTCCTTGTTTGTTACTCTTTCCTCAGGTACTGCCCTAACTGTAAGAAGCATCAACAGGCCACAAAGAAGTTTGACTTGTGGTCTTTGCCCAGGATCTTGGTCGTGCATTTAAAACGCTTCTCATACAGCAGATACTGGAGGGATAAACTTGACACTGTTGTGGAGTTCCCCATCAGGTAGGATTCTTCTCTCAGGCTAGGAAGAGCTTGAAGAAGCTGGTCAAGAGAAATCTACTTCTGATGTTGCTGCTGGGTGGGCTTGTTATTAAAGCTGTAGCTGCAACAGCTCTGCCTTCTGGGTTTGTACTGCAAGACAGCAGGTATGAGTTCGGTTGGTTGTTTTGGGGGTGGTTTTTTTTTGGTTAATCTTAACCTTAATCAGTTCTACACATCTCAAAGAATGCTCTTTGCTACCAGGTGGTGTTTCTTCTGAAATTAGGTTAAAACAGTGTGATTTTGCTGAACTAAGGGAACTTCCACAGAGAATTTAGCAAATTTCTTGGGCAGAGCTGTACTTGTACTGAGGATTACACAAGTACAGGATGAAAGTCTGCCTCATTCCTCTGCTTCTGCTTGTCAGCATCCTGCCACAGGATCAAGCTTATCCCTTACAACTACACTTTTCATGCCTACACAGGGACACTGAACTGTCTTTTGTTCAGCACCTCCCTCTAAATCTTCTGGCAGCGCTTGGATGTGTTTACAGGGACCTGCCCTGTGTGGGAGGGATGACATGTCTGGTCTTTACACGAGTAACATCTGGCTGTTGAGCAGCAGAGTGTGGTGCTTCTCCACCAGTGCCGCAGAGCTTCACTGGTGCCATGCATCACTTCCTTAAAAAGTGCTGGTGACTGGTGTACTGATACATTTGGATTTCCTTCCAGGGGTTTAAACATGTCCGAGTTTGTCTGCGACCCAAGAGCAGGCTCATACGTGTACGACCTCATTGCAGTTTCCAATCACTATGGAGCCATGGGAGTGGGCCACTGTGAGTAACTGCTTTTGTTCTTTGTACACAAGGACGTATAGGCGGAGGGCTGTGTGTGTTGCAGCAGTCCTCACCAAGGTGTCTAGTCCAAAGTTGACCTATATTCTGGGTGCAGGTGAATATCATCTTGGAAGGCAGTGTCCTTCCTGTTAGGGTTTGCAGAGCAGTTAGCTGGTTTGTGTAGTTTGCAGCTGCCTGAGATCTGACTCTGTTGCCTGTGGGACCTTGGTTAGTAGTCATTAGAAGGTGCGATGGTGTTGCCCAGTTTGAGTGGAGTCAAGACTTTTCAATACCAAACATGGCATTCTGTAAAGGAGTGTGCTGGGGAGAGTCTCTGGTGTAAGCTGTCAGTTCAGCTCCAAGACTCAGCTTCTTGCCCTGCAGCACACTGGAGGGCAGCTGATAGTCCAGTGTGGGTGCAGCATCACAACTGCAGAGCAGAGACTGCCAGCAGTTGAGCCAGGCAAGCAGGAGCTTGCCAGGTTCCCTCAGTGGTGGTGAGACAAGGTCTGACAAGCAGCAGTTGCCCCTAGGCCAGGAAGACAGAGCAGAGGACATACCTTGTCATGGAACCTGGGTCTAATGCCATTTTGCATTTCCTATTCAGAGTTTTGTTTGCTGCAGTAGCAATTTTAAAGCAGATTATTTTTTTTCCCTTTAATTTTCCTTTGTTCCAGACTTTTTCTAAAACCAGCCGCAAACATGTGGTTCTTGTGACCTTGGTTGCACAGCTGGTGTTAGCTTGCAGTAGAATGTCTCCACCTTTGCACTGACAAGGGCTCATGTCATGCCATCAGGAAAAAAACACCTTTGTTATATGTGACAAGACTGTATTTTCTGTCACTGGTTTTGTTGCAGCACTTGTTGCATCTGTAAGCGGAGTTCCCTCTGTCAGGTGCCTGTGCAGATCCGTGCTGTAGGTGACCACCCAGAACCATTTTACTAAGACAGGATGATGAAGTCCCATTTGGCAACATGTGTGCTTAACTCATAGGGTATGTCACTGAAGGGTAGCACTAGCTGAAGGCAGATATATTTTGAGATTGGAGATCATAGTCATGGAAGTCTTGATTGGAAGAGACTGCAGGACTTTAGTCCAGTTTCCTTCTTGAGTGAGGACGCTTGCAAGCACTAAACCAGATCCGTCATCAACAGAAACCTTCTCTTTCATGTGAAAAATGTGAAAATGCAGAGTCTTAAACTGCGTGTTTGGGAAAGCTCAAGGGGGGTGAACAAAGAACTGTATTTTTTTCCTAAGTTGCTTTGTCCAATATCTCACCTGTCAGGGGTTAAGTCTGGTATGTGGGATGTGGATTTAGGCTAGCTGGGCCAGCTGGCATGCTCTAGAAGATGAGTATGTTGGTGAAGTAGGTTTGGGGTAGAGCCCCCTCCTGCGCAGGCTCAGTTTGAGCCTCGAGCGCTGCCCGTGCAGCCCCGCTGGCGTGGTGCTACCTGCCCTCCCTCCCCGGGGCACTGAGCTGCAGTTTCTCCTGACAGACACCGCCTACGCCAAGAACAAGGTGAACGGCAAGTGGTACTACTTTGACGACAGCAGCGTATCGCTGGCTTCAGAAGACCAAATAGTGGTGAGTATTTGGCCTGAGGCCACCCTGAGCTTGTGCTGAAAGTGCAGTTCCCTGCTTCGGGCGTTACGTTTCCAGCCAAGCTGCCTGGATTGTTTCAGATGGTTTTCTTCTTTCTTTGGTAGACAAAAGCTGCGTACGTGCTGTTTTATCAGCGCCGAACCAGTGAGGAACATACTGCCCCATCTCCTCCCCAAGAAGAGTGTGACGGCATGGATACCAACTAAACATCATGGATACCAACTAAACATCGCCTCCAGCGCTTGGCCATCACCTTAGCGGTCGCTCTTCTAAAGCCATGCCTGAGGCATCTGAAACTTTTTCTTCCTTCTGTAGGAGTCAAGCAGAAAATCTAGCACTGAAAGATTCAGTGCTGGGGGTTGCAGAATAGCACTGGAGACTTGGGTATTTAGAGGCCAAAAATAATATATATTGGAGCTTCAATAAAGTTCTTTTTAAAATCTGGTTGAGCTGTGTGGCTAGAGGCAGGGGCTGGGGCTGAGCTGGGCTGGGGCTGTGGGTCTTGGACTGAGGGTTGTAGCTGGGGTCGGGAGAGAACAGCCTGAGCTGGAGGCCAGGTCACAGCTGAGCCTTGCAGGGCCTGGGGAGCAAGTTGGTGGGTACGATTCTGTGAATTGGTGTGGGGGCTCCTTGCCAGCCCTCTGGTGTTGCTGTTGGGCTCTGCCTGTGTCAGGGAGGCTTGCTGCACCCTTTGTGGAAGCTGACCTCAAATCTTTGTCTATCTGGCCTGTCTGTTGCAGTCTCTGCCATCATACTTTTGGCCCCCTTGCTACACAGCAAACGTTTCTCTCTCTCCTGTGTCCTTTCATCAATGCATTTGAGACTCTTCTGGGCAGTTTTGACTCGGCCTTTTTCACGTGAACACTGAATCCTGTAATGTGGGAAACTTCACCAGAAGTGAATCCTGGCATAGGCACAGGCTGATCCGCACAGCGGTGCAGGATACAGCTCTTCTGGCTCCCGTGCTTCTGCAGAGAAAACAGCCATCCATGAGGTTGGTGACTTCTTGTCCTCTCCATCCATCTCCTACACCCCTCACATCCAGGCTGCTCCGCAAGCACATTCTGCCTCCACTGTTTCTCCTATGGTTTGTGCAGTGGCAGCATTTTTATCCTTTTTTTGCTCATTTAGGTGGCTTCTTGAAGCTTTTTCTCTAGCAAAGCTCAGCACTGTGTCCCCAGAGCTGTCACCTGTAAGGATGACAGCCCAATTGAATGGATTGTATGAGTTTTTAGCCTTTCTCTTGTGACTTTAGTTTATTTTGGACTGCTTTTTCAGCCTTTCCTCCTCCCTTGAGCGCTGCCCTTTAGATCCTCCACCCCATCATCTTCTGCGAGGCTGCAGGTGTGACCGTGCTGTCCGAGGTCTGTCTTTGCCTTCACTGTTCGGTAGTTCTGCTCCATCTTTTCAGCACAGTTGGCAAATGGCTCTTCCCTCTGTCCTCCTTTACTGTCTGTGTTATTTGTAGGACTCCAGTCCAGCTTTCTTCTTGAAGGAGGACTCCTGTGAGCACTAGATGCCATCAGTTCTCAGTGGAGAACTGGTCTTCCATGGGAAAAATCTAGAGCCTTAGTCTGTGGTTTTTTTAGGGAAAGATCTAGCTTGAGGTGGTGAACAAAACGGGAGAGATTTTCTTGAAGCCAAGTGCTTTGGCAGAACAAAAGTGTAAGACAGGCTACTGCCCAGCTGTTTTTCCCTCTGCACCGTGTGTGCTTGTGGCGACTCAGTCCCCTGTGCCCGGTCCCTGTGGCTTTGTCACTGCCCATAACCTCTTCTGATGCTCAGCTTAACAGCGCTCTTCTGTGTACCCCCAGACACCCCAGCTCACTGCCCCTTCCACAGCTCTCAGCAACAAGCCCTGCAGGAAGCTGTTGTGTGCCCGTCCCTGCACCCAGCGAAAGCCCAGCCGCTCGCTCTGTGCCCTGCTCCGAGCCAAGGGCAGGGGGGACAGCACCGGGTGGCCCCTTGGCCAGGGCTGCTTCTAGCTGGCACAGTAGTGCTGTGATCCTCTTCAGTGGAATTCTGCTTTTAAAGCCTTGAAACTTTGAGATCTCAATTGCTTAATTGCTTCTGCTGGTCTGGTTTTGGGGCTGTTTGGGATTTTTAGGTCTCTTAATCTTTTTTTTTTTCCTCATTATTGAGGGGGAGCATCCAAAAAGCAAGTTTTAAGCTGTAGCACTGCACTGAATTACTCTGATCATCGTTTGTTTAGTTCATTTTACCCTGAAAGAAAATCACGTGGGCATTCCGAAATAGGGAAGAGAGGAAAGAGAGGGGAGTAAAAGATCTTTTTAAAAGAAAAAGAAAATCAATCTGAACCAGCCTTTGTTCTCCTCCTCCCCTCCCTACCTGTGCTGACACTCGGAAACGGGTCGGTGGGGCTAAATCTCCGCTGGGCTGGGATGCTGAACAGACTCTGGTGTGCTGCAGGAGAAGTGGCCCAGCTCTAACTTTCTCTGCCCTGGAGCTGCTGGGCTTGGGCTGGTGTGTGTGTGTGTGCTGTGATACCAGACCTGGTTCTTAGACTAGCACTTTGTAAGTGGCTGGCTCTGTTGTACAAAGAGGAAAATTAAAGAGTGGTTTGCACTGAAACTGGGTTTTGTTGTGTTTTCAGCTTTTGTGACGTGAACCTGAGGCTGCTGGTTGTGGGAGTGCCTGGTCCCCAGGAGCTCTTTGGGCTGGGGAGGGTGAGTCCTGCCGAGACGTCCCCTGCTTGGCCAGTGGGGATTTGGGGAGAGAAGTAGCTCTTGGCTGCACCTCTCCCTGCATCTGAGGGTTCGTGCTCACTCCAGGGTTGCCTTTTCCTGGTGCTGTAGCAAAGCCTGTCCTTGCCTTTCTGTGGCACTGGGAAGCCTCAGCTGTGGCTTCCTCATCATTCCTCTTCCTCCATGGATCTCAGGGAGGGCTCCTGGCCTCCCTTCTCTCAATTTTTTTCCAGGGGATCAAGGCTGCTTGTGGCTATGCCACCAAAATAGTTGTCCTGCAGTCACTAAGATGTCCTCAAACCAACCTGAACAAGTACATGGGAGCAGGCTGGAAAAGACTGAGGAGGTTAAATGTGAGAAATTTGTGCATTTAATGTTGGGGTGAGTGCTGGGGGGCTGGCGATTGCCAAATCTGGCAGGTCAAGGTGGGCTGTGAAGCCCCAGTAAGTTTTGAAGTCTCTGTGTCGCGATTACAGTGTGACAGTGGAGGAGCTTCATCTCAGGTGGAGCCTCAGAGAGGGTGAGAAGAGCATCGCTGTGGAAGCTCACAATCTGCAGTTCTATGTGAGATGTTGACCTCCAAAGCGTGGCATGAAACCCATCACGGGAAGCAGGGAAAGCGAAGTGGCAGCTTTGGGACACAGAGGTGTTTGGGTAGTCTGAGGTGGAGCCTCAGAGAGGGTGAGAAGAGCATCGCTGTGGAAGCTCACAATCTGCAGTTCTATGTGAGATGTTGACCTCCAAAGCGTGGCATGAAACCCATCACGGGAAGCAGGGAAAGCGAAGTGGCAGCTTTGGGACAGGGAGGTGTTGGGTAGTCTGTGCAGCCCTGCAGGAAGGGCTTGTGCAAGAACACTGAGGGCGTGAAGCGAGATGAAATTCCCCATTGCAAAAGGCAGGGGAAAACCAACCTGAAACACTAGTTGTGTTGCCAATGAGGCACTCTTATTAGCCTTCTGGAAAGAGATCTCTGAGGTGGCGAAGAACATCTCTGACCTAATGCTCCTCTTCAGAGGGGAGATGATTTTGGCAAGAACAGAAAACAGGCTGTGTCTGAAAACAAGTTATTCTGTAAATAACTGAACGGGGAGTACAGGCACCAGCCAGGCAGCCTTGCTAGGTGTACGCCTGCTGAGGGTGGTGGGCAGGAGGGCTCTGCAGGCATTATGAGGTGCTAATTAATGGACTTGGGAAAAATTAGATTAATGGGGAGTAGTCTGTGTGTTTGCTACCTCTGCGTAGAAATGCCATCTCTGGCTCTCCATCGCCCAAAGACCTCTGAGGAGCTGCTCTGCCCAGGAAGGAAAGCAGTGAAGAGGGGGCCAGAAGTTGCCCCTGTGACCACTGGTGTATCCACCAGCAGGTTGAGGGGGGCAGAACACAGATGGGATTTTGGGGCAGTGGGGAGCCTTGGCACAGGCTGGGTATGCGAGGAAGGTGAGCTGTCCCACGCTCTGCCATGGGCAAATGGTGAGTATCTCCCTCTGGCTTTTGTTGTTCTGTTGTGGGGTTTTTTCCGAGAGCTTCAAACCCCAATTATTGTAACAGGGAAAAAAAAAGTATAAAAAGGAGAACCACTGTTTTCAGAAACTGAATGCCCACGCTGCTTCTGAAGATGCGTTAGATGCTTTGTCGCTGTGAGTTTTGAATTGCTAACGTGATGATGGCTTAATTATTCAAAAGCTAAGGATACCTATGTGTTTGTTTAAAGGGATAAAACCAGGAACACAGGCACTCCTTGTACTTTTTCAGCCTCATGAAGTTTTAAGTTCCTTAACTGAAACAGGCTTGCACTTTGTGTATTAGAACTAGAAATTTTAGGTCTTTTCTCCAGCATACGTTTCCCAGGATGAGAAACACAACTCAGTGAGAAACCCACACCCAAAGCCTTTGGCTCAAATGCAACATACTCACTGCTGGGGCTCAAATCAGAGTTAGGGAACTGCAGCTCTGAACACGGTGGTTTTCTTTTATTCTCAGCCTTGCTAAAATACATTATATAGTTTTAAGGAACATTTATTTTCAAATGACTTTTACAAGAAGAGACAAAAGCATGTTCTCTAGTTCAGAAGATGGAGGTCTGAAGTTCTTCCTTAAACATGCCTTCAAAATGGAGGTCCTTTGCCATGAGCTCTTCTTCTACATCTTCTAAGGCCCACTGATGATCAGTCAGTTCTAGAGCTTCCCATTCCGTCTGTGTTGATAATAAACAGAGAAAGGAAAACAACACAGTATTAAAGAACTACACAAAGCAGTGCTTACCTTAGAACTGCAACAAAGCCCAAGCTCTATTAAAAACCTGGCAATCATTTTATGCTTAATTGCATATTAGATGTTGGTCAATACCTCATAGAAATGAGAAAAATTACATTATGTGCTTTTTGAAAACCCTCTGACCTTCTGGAATAGTCCATTTCTAAAAGAGCTGTCTCTAGAAACAGAGCCGGTTCTGTTCTGGGGGCGTCAAGTGCTTTGTGGTTACTTAATCCTTAAGTTCAGAGACATTTAATAAAAACAGTTACAGGCCAAAAATTTCAAAACTGAACAGAGACATGATGTGCCTCGTTAAACCAACAAGCTTCCTGGAGCTGCAGAGTTATTAATTCATTAAGCCAGGGGTTTGTACCACCCCAAGACCTAAGAACAGAATTTCATCCTAAACCTGAGGATGATCCCCCCTCACTACTCATATTCCACCATCCATGAACACAAACCTCTCCTCATCTTACTCCATTAAGTGTTGCTCCAGTAAGTATTGTGAAATAAGCTGCAAAAATCACGCTATGTGATGCCCAGCAAGGGACATTTTGAGAACTTCAAGCCACTGTCAGACCCTGGCAGATTTTCCATTGAGCTGACTCGCTCACTTGATCTTCTTACCCACATTGCACTGTGTGCCTGCTGGACTTGTGTTAATAGTGCAGCTGAGCACAACTTTTTGGGAGCCAGCTTCTGCTTTGGAACTAGATCTCAACAGAAAGAGAAAAAAAATCTTCCTCTGCAAAAGCAGAAGACGGCTCATGAATTCAGCTTTTTTTATCAGGAATGACTAACCCATCAGGTTTACTCTGCCAGACCCAGGGCAACTTCCATACCCTTCATCAGTTGTCAGCTCTAATTTTAGGAACAGGAATCCAGAGCAATTCCCTTACTTGGCACAGGGAGAGGCCGAGTTCCATACAGCCCACAATGCTGTAAGTTCACAGCAGACAGGAAGACTGTACCTTAAATGCTTTGTTGGTATCTGCTGGCATGGCCATTGCCGCCCCCGTCATTTGCTCCTGCATCACCCTAGACTGGTCTGCAGCTACAAGAGAGAAATGCAAGATTGTTTTTTATTTGTGCTATTTAAACAGCATTTCTTGGAGCACAGTACCACCAGGCTGGTTTCTAGCTATAAAGTTGCAGAAACACCCAGAATGCAATACTAACATGCCAGAAAGAATTCTTATAGGCTGGTTTCTAGCTATAAAGTTGCAGAAACACCCAGAATGCAATACTAACACGCCAGAAAGAATTCTTACAAGACATCTTGTTCCCTCCCTCTACATCTTAGCTAAATTTACATAAAATATGCAGACAAATTGAGGAAAATACAGTCTACTAGATTCCCAGTACCCTAAGAAACAGTATCTGTCCTGCCCCACATCTAGCATTAAGAAAGCTTTGCAGATTTTGTTAAAACTGATACTTGATAGAAATAAAAGCAAGCCCAAGAGCAAAACTTCTGCACGCCACTTTGCTGGGAAGGAAAGCTCAGGTTAATTAGCATGCAATTTTACCAGCAGTTGGCAATGCCTGGTGTATTAGATTTGGGTGCTTGCTGCAGGTGATGTCAAAGCTGGCCAGCAGACAATAACCTCACAGAAGAGAGGCTCTCAAAAGCTTTTTGGCTGGAAATCTAGAAATCCTTCCCCAGCCTCCCTCAGGAGTCCTCCCGTGGAAGAAGTCGTCGGCTTTTTCACAGAAATGACAGTGTCTTACCGTTATCTTGGCCCAGGATGAGAGTATAAATGCTTCTGAGTCCAAACACATTCAAGAAGTACCAGGAAGCAGAGCTCACCCTGATAAATCAGAACAAGCACAGTTGATTTCAGTTCAAAGCAATCTCCCTTCAGAAGCACACACAGACCGTTCAAGGGTTATTAACACATTCAGAATTTTCCTTGCTTGCGGAGGCCACAGGCTTACCAGGACGCATCTAAAGTGAGAAGTTCAATTCCCTGCTGCAACATTGGTTTGAAACGCAGTGTCAGAGGGAACGGGACCTTTGCTGCAGGATAAGAAAAAAAAAAACAACAACACAACAAACCTCACTTAACAAAGCGCCACTACATAATTGCAAAGCAAATGGCAAGGCAAGTAGATAGTTCTTTTATTAAACTTAACATAGCCTGAATGCAATACATACAATAACAAGTTAACACATACTTTTGAAAAAGCTGTAGTTCATATTTTAATATGATAAGACTTTTTGAAGCTTAATGGTTGAACATCATAGATTTTGTTTCAGTGACTGTGAAGGGGAACATCTATTGCTAAGGAAACAGTTATCACATAAAAGTAATAAAAAGAAACAGAACTGCGTATTTAAGGAAGTATTCTTGATCCATACACCCTGCATTACACAGTAACCGACTCCTTGGATAGGTTCAGAGGAAAATTCACTGTATCAACTTGAAGTTTTGGCAGTTTCAATAAATGTAAGTATTGATTTTGCCATTACAATTCTTCCTGAATACACGAGCTGTTCTCTTTGTGACCATGGCTGGTGCTCTGAAAACCACTTTCCCTCCTTTGCTATGGGGCAAGCGAATCAATGCAGCTCATGGAGTGAATAGTGACAGTGCCACAAGCCAAAGTCACTTGGCAGAACCTTCTAATTGACTGCTTTTAGGTAGAGCAGCAAGTCTCCGATGCAGCCCAGGCCCTTGAGGTCATCATCAGAAACACAGCCTGACCCATGGGCTGTTATTCCAGACACCTACTTGTGACAAATCCCGAAAATGTCATGTTGATCCAGCCACCGATGAGGATCATAGGCAGAACATTGGTTACATTCCCTTTCATCATATCTGTCAACATGGTAGGATCTGCAATTCAAAGATTTGATGTGAAGTAGCAGCGTATCACAATAAAGCGAAACAAGAGATGACTTTACCAACGTCAGCTATTTTAACTAAGAAACTGCATGAGAGGTAGCAGCCCCATCCCACTCTCCAGCCCCTTTCTATTATTTTCCACTGTTGTAAAATACTTTGCAAAATGCGAAGGGCAGCCCGTGTGGTGGTGGCGGGTGCTGCTGCTGAAAGGGTCTTGTGTTCTCTGCTGTGCCTGACCCCAGCTGCTTTGTCTGTTTAACCCCATCCCTTGCTCCAGATCTCTGACCTCGCTGGGCCCCTCTGTGAGCTAAGTAGAAAAGAGACAACAAATACCCAGCTAATTTGCTGCAGAGGTCTTTGGCCACGTTAATAAATTACATCAGTTTAGAAAAGATCCTGCAGGAGCTGGGGCAAAAAACTGACAAAAGGACATGAGTGAGAGCAGGACTTCATATTTCTGGCAACACTGAGGTGGTCGTGCTCTCCTGAGACACTGCAGGTAGCTGGAGGCTGAAGTTAAGCAAAATGAAGTGACCTAACACGTTGCTAGCAAAGAGAGGGATCTCGCTGCCCCCTCCTCCCCAGTACCCATCTGCACAGTTCCACCCCCTCCCTCACATTCACTGAGCTCTTTCCAAAGTTGATTCACCTTCCTGCTTGGCAGAAAATTACTGTTTTCCTGCCTGGCTGTATTTATGGTACCTTAACGTACCTGTCATTGGTGACGGAGGCACTACCTTTCTTTTCGTTTTCTTAAAAAATCCATCCTCCGGGTTATTAAAGTAATATTTCCGGGTCAGGAAAGACTGAAAACAAAAAGAGCCAATGCCGTAAGAAATTAAGGGTTTTATTTAATATTTCCGGGTCAGGAAAGACTGAAAACAGAAAGAGCCAACGCTGTAAGAAATTAAGGGTTTTTATTGCTTGCTCAGACATGCAGACATCTGATGAGCTCTTTCATAGCACATCCTTCTTTCTTGCAGAGATATGTCACTGCCCCCGTGCTCTACAGCTCCTCGCTTTTCCGTTTCCCTGGATCCAGAGTACCAGCTCTCTGGCTTCCTAAAATTCTTGAAATAATTCTAAGAATTCCCTGAAGAAGTATCTCCATTAATTAAAGGGCTTTTAGCACTTTGTGCAGAGTTCTTGCTGGCTAAGTACTGACACCAGCATTTTCATTCCCCAAGCTAACTTCCAGATTTTACAACACACATATTTGGCAGCAACTGAGCCAGTAGGAGCAACTGATTTTTAGTTCAGCAAATGTTACAGCTGACATTGTACGAGAGCTAACTTCCAGATTTTACAACACACATACTTGGCAGCAACTGAGCCAGAAGGAGCAACTGATTTTTAGTTCAGCAAACGTTACAGCTGACATTGTACGACCCCCTCATTATCCTGAGCTTTTATTAAACCCCAGTGTGTTTCCTGGTAGACACTAAAGACGATGGTTTGGACGCAGACTTCATTTTAGCATGCAGTTAAAGCACCAAATAGTGGAAGCTAACATTAATGTCAGGGGACAGGCATGCACAGTGGTCCTGTGTCCACCTTTCCTCAGAAGCTCCCCACTTCTAGACACAGTTCTGGGCTGGGGGAGCCCCATCCAGGCCACCCCACTCCAGGGGGCACTTGTGCAGAAGGTGTCCCGCACCCGAGAGCAGCCCTAACCACGGCGCTCCCCTAATGCAGCTTCTGGGTTTTGTGCTGGAATCCAAGCTATCCTCCATGCCAAGCAGAAAGCCCTTCGCGCCATCTCCCTACCTGTTTTGGAATGTATTTTCCGTTTTCCCGCAGGACTCTGCTCCGAATCAGGACTTGGCTGGAAAAAGAGACATGTGGCGTTAGCGGCACGGCGGGAGCGGGCCTGCCGCTGCCCCCGGGGCCGGGGGAGCCCGGGGAGAGGCCGACGAGAGGCGGCGGCAGGTCCGAGGCGGGTGGCGGGGCCGGGGCCGAGACGAGGGGGGTCCCGGCGGCGGCCCTGACCTGTCGGACACCTGCTCCTGCGTGAGCCTCTTGTCGCTCTGGAGGAGGATGGAGACGTAGTGCCGGATCATGCCCACGAAGAAGGTGATGAAGACGATGGGCAGCACCACCCATAGCCGGATGTTGGAGTCCAGCAGCAGCTCCGGCTCGCTCATCGTGGCGGTACCGCTGACCGGACCCTCAGACCCGGCCGCCACCGGGCCGCCCCAGGCCCCGGCTCCTCTTCCGCTTCCGGGCCCAGCCCTTCCGCCGCCGCCGGAAGGACGTCACCGCGCGCTCAGCGGCGGGAAGCTCGAGCGGCGGCTGTGGGACGGCGGAAGGCGGCTCCCGGCGGAGGAGGCGGTAGAGCAGAACCCGAGGTGACCAACCTGTTTCGTGCCCCGAACGGCCCCCCGAGCGCCCCGGCGGGGTCGGCTGGCGGGCACGGGAGTCTCTGAGGAGCCGGGAGTGGATGGGCTGAGGAGGGGCCCGACCCGCGGCCTGTCAGGGCGGGTCCAGATGAGCTGCCTGATGCTCATCGCGTTTATTTTATTTTAATTCTTCCATTCTGATATTTTCCTGCTCTACTCGGCGCTGATGAGGCCGCACCTCGAGTGCTGTGTTCAGTTCTGGGCCCCTCACAGCAAAACAGGCATTGAGGGGCTGGAGTGTGTCCAGAGAAGGGCAACAAAACTGGTGAGGGGTCTGGAGAATAAGCCTTATGAGGAGCAGCTGAGAGAGCTGGGGTTGTTCAGCCTGGAGAAAAGGAGGCTGAGGGGAGACCTTATCACTCTCTATAACTCCCTGAAAGAAGGGTGTAATGAGGTGGGGGTCAGTCTCTTCTCCCAAGTAACAAGTGATAGGACAAGAGGAAATGGCCTCAAGTTGCACCAGGGGAGGTTTAGGATGGATATTGGGAAAATTTCATCACGAAAAGGGTTGTCAAGCCTTGGAACAGTCTGCCCAGGGAAATGGTTGAATCACCATCCCTGGAAGTATTGAAAAGATGGGCAGATGTGGTTTGGTGATGCTTTTTGTCAGTGTTAGGCTAATGGTTGCACTCAATGATCTTAAAGTTCCCTTCCAACCTAGACTATTCTATGATATTTTATGTAACTAATTTTAATAGTCTCTGCCAAATAGTTGAAATGGAGCATGAGGTGATCGAGTGTCTTCTTTAAATAATTTTTAACTTTTAAAGGTGAGCCAAGATTTATTAATTCATTTTTCATCACTGCCACCCACCAAAAGAAGATGAGTTGGATGGAGGTTAGTGCTGACAGAACCTGCAGATGTACCGGGTTAGGAGCGTGAGTGGGGCCAGCTGACGTGGCTGGGCTCCTGGGCACTAAATTGCTAGTACTTTGTAGCTTTGTTTGGGCTTTAGATCAGTTTAAATCAGCGGATTTAAGACCTCTGAGTATCACTTTCCATTTAAGGTGCTTGGCATCTGAATGAAAAGCCAAGCCTTGTTTTATGAGAAACTGAATTTTAGAAAAAGTGATGTATCACACCATTTAAATACAACAAACTCCAAAATCACAACCTCTACAGTAGAAAAATGTGGTATGGTACTGGTTAACCAGGCAATCTGCCTTTGTGCAATTTCAATTTCTGGAGCATTTTCCTTCACTATTCACTAGTACATTCTACGTTTGCTTGAAAAAAAAAAAGAAAAGAATTAAAGTCACGTCACCTTGGCTTACTTGTATTTTTCCTGCGTTTTTATAGGCAACAACAAAGGTTTTGTTACCATGGTTTCAAAAAGGAAATTGTCAAAAGTTGATGCTTCTGGAGAGAGCTGCAAGACAGACTTGCCAAGTAGGTGCTCAGGTATAAACTATGGGGGAATGGAGACTTTTGGTAGAGGCAGCTGCCTCCGGGCAAGAAGAAGGCCAAAATGTAGGTTAAAAGGTTTGATAATGCTAATTGTTAATGATACTTCTGACCTTTAAACACTTTTTTCTTTTAACCACAATAAAACAACACTGAAAGCAGTACCATATCTTTTCTCAGTCCCTCTGTTCTCATGCCTTTGTTTGGCATTTACCATCTTGAGCTTCACAGTCTGCAGATTAATCACATTTGATCAAAACTGATATCTCTAAATCAAACCAAAGTAATATGTAGCTGCAGAGAAGATAGTTATTCTTCATGTTAGCAGATGGGTGGATGCCTAAGAGACAGAGCTGGTGGGAGAACCTGTATTAGGTTTGTGTTTTCCAGGCTAGAGGAAAGTATGTGCTGTAGCATTGCTCATTATCTCTTAGTGGGTATGTCTCTCACGGGAGTAAGCCACTGAAGGTGTATTCTAACTGTCACTAAATGAGTGAGTAAGAAATGTCCCTTTTCTGGTGTCATGCTGGAGGGATAACTGCTTTATACATCTGTGAATTGGCATCTGAGGCAGGTAATGACTCCCCTCAAATAGCAGTACAGTTTGTTGGTCTGGTCCCATAAATGTATTCCTGTGTTCCTCCAATTTCTTACCAGAAGGTTAATTGTGAATTAGTTGTTTATATGAAGGAACCTTGCTATTTTTATTGCAGAGTATATTTGATATAGCCTGTCTTGTTTTCTCAGAAACAAAGAAGTCACGGATTTCTGATAAGGAAAAAGAGTCAGCCTGTGGTGGACTGGAGAATGAGGGAGTCTTTGAAGAACTCCTTAGAACATCAGGAATTGTACTGAAAGCTGGGGAGGGACAGAATGAAATAGGTACGGGTTTACCACTTGCTCTCTCTGTTTCTGTCTGAAAACCTGCAAAGATGGCTGGTACAAAGTAAAGATGCATTTTACTTGTAGAGCAAAAATGTTTGAGTCTGCTTGTTCCAAAGTTCAAGCAAACGTTCATCTGGCCTCTTATTTGTCACACACCTCTTGAATTGCACAGTTCCTGCTGAATTCAGTTCATCACCTAAACTCCAGCTCTTGGGTGTATAAATGCTAAGCCAAAATACTTCTGAAAAATTATTGCAGGTAGAGGGATTAAGATAAGACTGCATCTGTGATTACAATATTGAGTTACAGAGGCAGGAGCTCTGAAACAGGAAAATGAACGTGTCACGTTGCCTTTCGGCTCCGACAAGGCTTTCAGGAATTTGTGTATTAAGCATTTTTAATGCTATTAGCTCCTGTCAGCCCAGACTGGAGAAGGCACAAGTGGTGATACCACTCAGGCTTTTGCAAACTGGACTTCTCAATAGAGCAAAGGCAGAGGTACTGGTGGATGGGCTTGAGAGCTTGCACTTAGTGTAGCTGTTGTATGTCTAAAATGTGTCTTATTTTCTTTTTAAACTTTCTCCTTAGCTGTGGACCAAATGACTTTCCAGAAGAAGCTCTGCCTGGCCCTAGAGAAGCACCCTACTTACCCAGGCGTAAGTAACAGCTTATGCTTTGGCAGGAGCCAGCTTTAAAACTGTTTGCTGTGTAGCAGAAGGTGCAAATGCAACTGCCTGTTGCTGCTAGTCTTATATAAAAGTAGGCAACTCAGTAGCTTGTCTTGGATTTCTGTGGTCCAGACTCCCCAGTTCTCTCATTGTTGCTGTTCCAGCCTTTTGTTCCCATTGTCCTTCTGCTACATCTGTCTCTTCTCAGCTGTTATGTCTGAACAGTCAGAAGAAGACTGTGCCTCCGTTAAACCCGCCTTGGTGTGCAAACTCCCAGACTCGTTTCGTGCAATTCCAAGCAAAAGTTTTGCACTTCCACCGCCATGCCCTGTCAAAGTAATTAATTGGCAATATTATTCAATAAACAAAGGGAGAAAAATTGCTTCCTTAATTTTCTAGTGGAAGCTGTGTTTGGTTTTGTGCTGCCTGGGAGCTGGCAGCAGTAAAACTGCCACAATGTGGTGCTCCTCTCCAGTCAACAAGCCCAGTGTGGAAGTCCTGAGGCCGGTGATCTGACTGCAAATGTTTTCTGGGTGCATCTCTTGTCACATTAAATGTTGCTGTCTCAGCTGAACCAGAAGAAAGGCAAAGCCCTTTTAAATCAAAGTAAAATGTAAGACTGTTGCTTTAGAGTTATTCTGCAGAACAATCAGTGTTTCCTTTTGGAAGTGGTTTAGACTAGAGTTCATTTATTATTCGGCATTCCTTCCAGGACAGTTTCTGTCTGTCTGCAGTTTACTGGCCAGGTCCTCACTGTCCTCCTCATCTGCTCACAAAGAGCATCCTCAAGGACAGCAGTGGATCAGGGCGTCTTTTCCAGGTGTGGATAACTTCTCTTTGCTTTGCAGGTTGTGAAGCAATTTATCAGCGGCTTGGAATCTCACATCAAGGACAGAAACCAGTTCAAGAACTGTCTCTTGCCATGCACTCCTGTTCGGGCTGAGGGGTCGAGGTCAGAGAAAATGTATTTTGTCTTCCTCTTCAGTCAGAGGTGGTCTCTGGTTAATTGTCACAGAATGTTGAGCAGAGTGGAGGGAAAGGCCGTAGCTCCAGCTGAATCACAGCAAGACTTGTTTCTTACGGAAAAGGGACTAGTGTAGTACTTTGCTGTTTAATAGCAGAAAGTATGAAGTGGTAGATCACAGAATTTACTAGCTGCCTGTGGCATGCCTTGGGCTCCATGGCATTTTATGGCAAGAACCAAATACTGGGGAAAAGAAAATTAACAAGGTCAACAGTTTTGACAGTTTTTCCAGGAGATAGAGCTTAACCACAGAGACTGTTGCATTTCCAGCTCACACTAGTCTTGTAGAGAGTAAACTCATTTAGACCTAAAGTGCAATTTTAAATGTTTTTATGTGTGTCCGAGGTCACCATACATTACCATAAGTCATTGTAAGTGTTTGTTTGTTTTTTTAAACAAAAAAGAACTAAACAACAAACCAGTAATTGAAAGACTTACAGCCTGTTCTCCTCACATGTTTTTATCACAACTGTAGTGGAATCTTTCATCTTGCAGGACTCTGGTGCACTCATATTGTGAAAGCCTCATTAAACTGCTTCTTGGAATTAAGGTCTTACAGGTATGGACATTGTGGCTTGCTCTTTATAGTGGTGTTTATTTGTTTATTGATCCTTCTGCTTGTGTCAGTAGAGGATTAGTAGAACTGGTTATGAAGAAGGTGAGGCTGCAGCTGGAATAGCGTCCAATTTCTTGTTTCTTTAGGGACATAAAGATGCTCAGGGCCTGGAGCACATGGCATATAAGAAAAGACAGAGGGAACTGGGTTTGTTCAGTCTTAAGAAGAGAAGATTAAGGGAGATCTTGTGGTCTAAAAATATCTAGTTGCATGGTGTAGGGAAAACAGAGCCAGACTCTTCTCAAAGATGAACAGGGGCAGGATAAGAGCTTAAGAGATAACAGCTCGGGTCAATCAGGGGACACTCTGATGGGATATAACCACTTCCACTGTGGAGAATGTCTTCCTTAAGTGCTAGAACAGGTTGGCTGGAGAGGTGATGGAAACCCCGTTATTGGAGGAATTTGAATCTTGGAGGTGTTTAAAAATGGGCAAGACGCTGAGCAACTTGATCTGACCTTGATAGTTTGCCCTGTTTTGAGCAGGGGGTTGGACCTCCAAAGTTCCCTTCCGACCTAATTTTTTGAATTATTAAATTACATCCCTGAACAAGGGTTTACATGGAGCCAATCCATACGAAAGGACAGAGGCCCTTCCAAGACTTCCTTGGGTGTAGCAGGAACCTTTGTTCACTCCTTGAGTCAGTCGCCTCCCCTTCCTGCAGCTGCTAGCAGCAGATGTGGAAGTGGGAAAGGACAATGGATCTTCTCTTTGCTTCCTCTGTGTTACCTTGGGGCAACAGAGTAAGCCAAGGAAGGGGAAAATGCCCGAGGACCAGCCTCTAGGTTGAAGGAATGTTGGGACAATAAGATGGTGTATGGTTCTGTCTTTACCCTCTTCTGTATTTTCCCTTCCCCTTTTCAAACCTAGCTCCAAAGACAATTGCTTTCAGTCCTATAGTGCAGGTAAATCTCCTTTCTGGCAACTGGTATGGGACCCCCTTAAAAGAACCATAGGACAAAGGTACTTTGTTCTTGTTGCAAAGCATTGCTGGCAAGAACAAGTTCTGTTAAGTTCTACTAAAGTTGCATCAAGATGTATATGGAGTTGACGATGATTGATATCTCACCGAGGCATGGGAAACCTGACAGCAATTGTAGATTTAAATCCTCTTTTAATTAAAATGTTTTAAAAGTTCTTGTCTTAAGTATATTTTTGGAGTTGCTTTTGGGTGAGAATTAAAAGGGGGAAGGTTTAGAGCTGCAAAAGGAACGGCAAAAGCATGTCAGCGCTGTTTTCAAACTTATCTAAAGTTGATGCTTTAGATTCCTACGTGTTGGTGCTTTAGATTCCAGCAACTCATCTGGGTGTGAGACAGAGTTTCATTTGGTGTAGAGGAATTGTACGTCCTGCCTGTATGCTCTGCTTCTGTTAGATTATATGAATAGTTTATACCTCTTTATATATAGCATTTGTGGTTTTCTGCTTTCAGGCTGTATGCCTCCTTTCTGGCATTAGGGAAGACATTTCTTATACAGGAAAGATTTTATTTGTCCTTTTGAGTCTTTTATTCTCTGTGCATATTTCATCTTCTGTGAAAGATCAGTTTTGGTGGCAATGCCACAGCACAAGCAGTAAATCACCATCCTAACACTGTCTTTCTGCCTTTCTTCTAGCCTGCTGTCATAACGCTCTTGTTGGAAAAGATACCCGAATTCTTTTTTGACATGTGAGTATATAGACTGTCTTCTCTCTGCCTTGAAATGAGATTTCTTCTTTTGGATCATCACTAGCTGTTTCACTTCAACTGTTTCTTCAAATTTACTTGAATGGATGTTTGCACTGATTGTTTTTTCTTCATACCCTTGTAAAATTACCTGTGAGGTACCATTTTTAAAACCTGTGGGTGCGTAAAGCAGAAGAAAAATTTATAGAAGCTAAAATACAGACATACCCTATGATTCATTATGTTTTTTGTAGCTACTGGCACAAGCTTTGAAAGTATTTCAGCAGAAGGACTATGGAGTATTGCTTTATTTAGAAAAGGATAAAAGTGGCTGGCAGGATAAATGTACTGGCAGGATAAATGTACTGCAGGACAGCAGATGTGGAGTGGGTACCAGCTTCTGCCTTGGGGATTTGCTAAACTGCTTATTGTTGGAGAGTGAATGGAAACTATGAAAAGATTGCTCAGTGAATGCCCTGCTACCCAAAATTTACCCAAAACCATCTAATACTGACTACAGCTGGGGACAGGGATACTGGGCTCAAAGGAGATGTAGGCTAAGCTCACTTAGCCACTCTTACGATAGGTAGCGCAGGAGATCTGCAGTAATGTCACGTTGTGTGTTTTGCTCTTTGTGCCATAACTGAGAATGTTGTTGTTGGTGGTGTATTGAAACAGGCTGGTAGTATCCCTGCTTTGTTTGTGTAGCAAGTAAGAAGTAGTGTTCTCCTTAGATCGTGCTAAAATCTGTAGGGGTGTTAATGATATTTTCACAATATGGTTTCAATAGTTGGTTAATGTGAATCGCATCTTGTGGTCTGGCAGACCAGCAGCAAAGCTTTTGAGCCTGTCTGTAGGTCTGACTAATCTGTGCTTCACTTTCTGCTGTTTTAGCGTGGGCACCTTTGGAACAAATTTTCCCCGGCTGAATTGTACGTCCTGCCTGTATGCTCTGCTTCTGTTAGATTATATGAATAGTTTATGCCTCTTTAGATATAGCATTTGTGGTTTTCTGCTTTCAGGCTGTATGCCTCCTTTCTGGCATTAGGGAAGACATTTCTTATACAGGAAAGATTTTATTTGTCCTTTTGAGTCTTTTATTCTCTGTGCATATTTCATCTTCTGTGAAAGATCAGTTTTGGTGGCAATGCCACAGCACAAGCAGTAAATCACCATCCTAACACTGTCTTTCTGCCTTTCTTCTAGCCTGCTGTCATAACGCTCTTGTTGGAAAAGATACCCGAATTCTTTTTTGACATGTGAGTATATAGACTGTCTTCTCTCTGCCTTGAAATGAGATTTCTTCTTTTGGATCATCACTAGCTGTTTCACTTCAACTGTTTCTTCAAATTTACTTGAATGGATGTTTGCACTGATTGTTTTTTCTTCATACCCTTGTAAAATTACCTGTGAGGTACCATTTTTAAAACCTGTGGGTGCGTAAAGCAGAAGAAAAATTTATAGAAGCTAAAATACAGACATACCCTATGATTCATTATGTTTTTTGTAGCTACTGGCACAAGCTTTGAAAGTATTTCAGCAGAAGGACTATGGAGTATTGCTTTATTTAGAAAAGGATAAAAGTGGCTGGCAGGATAAATGTACTGGCAGGATAAATGTACTGCAGGACAGCAGATGTGGAGTGGGTACCAGCTTCTGCCTTGGGGATTTGCTAAACTGCTTATTGTTGGAGAGTGAATGGAAACTATGAAAAGATTGCTCAGTGAATGCCCTGCTACCCAAAATTTACCCAAAACCATCTAATACTGACTACAGCTGGGGACAGGGATACTGGGCTCAAAGGAGATGTAGGCTAAGCTCACTTAGCCACTCTTACAATAGGTAGTGCAGGAGATCTGCAGTAATGTCACGTTGTGTGTTTTGCTTTTTGTGCCATAACTGAGAATGTTGGTGGTGGTGGCGTATTGAAACAGGCTGGTAGTATCCCTGCTTTGTTTGTGTAGCAAGTAAGAAGTAGTGTTCTCCTTAGATCGTGCTAAAATCTGTAGGGGTGTTAATGATATTTTCACAATATGGTTTCAATAGTTGGTTAATGTGAATCGCATCTTGTGGTCTGGCAGACCAGCAGCAAAGCTTTTGAGCCTGTCTGTAGGTCTGACTAATCTGTGCTTCACTTTCTGCTGTTTTAGCGTGGGCACCTTTGGAACAAATTTTCCCCGGCTCATCGTCAATCAGTTTAAATGGCTTGACAGGCTTCTTGACAGCCAGGTGGGTGCTGATGGTGCAATCACATCTATGCTTTTTCCAGTCAACTTCTGGAACGTCTCTCAGGTGGGATGAGATCAATTATTATGCTAATGAGAACAGTGGTTGTTTTCATATTCACATGCTGAAGGAGAAGTTTAATTCTTTCTGTTTTATTATGATGCCTCCAGTGACTTTTGAACATCGCCTTTTACTATTTTTCTTCTTCCCTTGATCTCTCCTTCTTCATGAATTTGTATCTGTACATATGTAGCCAGATGGGTGGCCCCACTTTGAAGCTGTTGCTGACCAGAAGTTACAATCCCCTCTTGTTTAATTTTAACAAGAGATACTGGATACTTGCAAGCATCTGGGGATGAATTCTCTGATCCTGCTTTGGTCATTCTTTTCCTTCTTTCCTGAAGTCAGTCAGTCTCTCTGGGTTACTTTGTACTGGAAGGCTGTTACTCGAGAGCCCCGGCATGGACTGAATCAAGAAGTCACACTAAACACTGAAAAACTTCCCAGTTTCCTTTGCTCACCAAGATAGTTATGCCCTACAAAATACCATTGTTCCATAAAAGTCTATGCTACGAATCGTGACTTAAGGAAGAGTTGGCATAAATCCAGACAAATGACTTGCTGAGTGACCTTATCTGCGTAATATTGTTGCAGCCCTAATGAACTTCTTCCTCACTGTTTTACACTGTTTTAAAAACTCACGCGTTTTACAAGTGTTCCCCTTGTCTGCAGGGGCTCGTCAAGAAGTTGGTGGAGATGGTTGGTGTCTCTCCAGTGCCAATCCAGCATGATATTATCACCAGTTTACCTGAGATCCTGGAGGATTCCCAGCAAAGTGAGGTTGCCAGAGAGCTCAGGTACAGATGATTCTCTTAGTTGGGTTTTTGAAAACCACATGTTGAGAGAGGAGCGATAATTCAGGGAACAAGTTTTCCATAATGCCAGTTGTTGTCAGTTTCAGAGACTTTTTTTGCTGTGACCACAAAAACTACTGGAATCACATGTTTGTTTTCTTTTCCTTGTATCAGCTGCTTACTGAAACAGGGCAGACGGCTGACAGTTCCAGTCCTGGATGCCCTTTCTCGTCTGGATCTCGATGCAGAACTTCTGGCTGAGGTAAGAGCTTTTACTGAGCAGCTGAGCAGAGCCCAGCCCCTGCTTGGCAACACAAGAACTGGAGCTGTTTGGTTGTTTGAAGTATTTTGCTAAACCTGACTCCTGTCAGCCTTGAAAAGTCCCAAGCTCACTGAAAATGGAAAGGAGTCAGAGAAGCTAAAACTGGTTTTGGAAACATGCGTGAGGGGTTCAGTGAGAAGTTTTCTGGCTATTACAGTTTGCATCCAGAGATTTAAACACAACTGTTTTAGCAAATGCAAAAGCACTTTGTCCTGCTGCAGTAAATGTTTACTGCTCATCTTAAACCTGCTTATTGTCACTATTTCTTTTTTTGAGAAAAGTGACCAGGCTAGACTTCTATATTCTAAGGGAGACTGGTGATTGGATAATTGCATGATGTTAGTTTTTCTCTGCAGAATGCTGATAAAGGATACAAGATGACGTGCCTTGGGACTTCTGGACATGCTGAATTGTTGCACTTCTTGCAGTTAGGCTTCTTAAGAATAGAATAAAATTGGTTCATTTGAGTTCATGAAATACTATTTTATGTAGTCCCCAAAGGCTAGTTCTGCCTATCAGGTTACACATCTTCCATGTTTTTCCCTTTTGAAAGCCAGTTAAAAAATGATGGAGCCAAGCTCTTCTTGGTGCCAAGTGAGGTGACAAGGGGCAATGGCCATGAATTACAGTGTAGGAGGTTCAGGTTGGACATCTAGAAGAAATGAGTTAGGGTCTGCAGCACTGATGTAAATTATCAAAGAGGTGTCAGGGCTGTGGGGTTTCCTCTGTCCTTGGGTATCTTCAATATGCCGTTGGCAAAGCCAAGGCTGGTCTGCTTTAGTGCTGCCAATATCCATGCTCTGAGCAGAAGGCTGGACTATCAGCCTCTAAAGTTTCCTTCCCACTAACAGAACTATGTCTCTGTGAACCATAGTCTTCCAGCTGATCCAGTGTTGCTTTCTCCTCAGGTGCGGCAGTCTGCCATGACCATTGTGCCTTCTGTAAAACTGGAAGATTTGCCTGTAGTAGTAAAATTCATCCTCAATAATGTCAAGGCAGCAGATGCAGTAGAGGTACAATATTTTCTCTATACTAAAGACTAAGAAGTTGTCTAATCTAGTCTGTGTTCTAACAGAGAGCAGTTGTTTCACACAGAGGTGTATGCTTTAATGTTTCCAAGTAAATTTTTTAATATTGCCAAGGATCTACAAGGATGTAGAAACTGTATCTGTCCTTTGACATGCATTTGGCTCTACTGTCAGGCATGAGAATTGAAACCTCCTCCTTTCTGCTGGCTATTGCAGATTTTTCTCATTTTTTCTTAAATTTGGCTTTTTTTGGTGTAAACATCTTAACTGACAGCATTCAAATTGTCTTGAGTTAAACTCTTAGACTGAAAAAAAATGTAGACAGGTGACGACTTTAAGCCTTTGAATTTTATGTAAGAATTTTGCACTGTACAGACTTTTAAAGGGTTTTAAATTCCAGAAATCTCAAACAGACACGGGACTGCCACTTGGTAATTCTCCTCATTTACTCTACTGAGTTCTGTTCTAAGTCATGTTTTGGAAACACCCCTACAAGGGTGCTTCTCCTGTTGGAGGACTGTTTTCATTTGAAGATGTGAGCTTCCTCAGTTTTTGAAGTTGCTTTATTTAAGGAAATGTACTCAGAATATTTTTTAAATGAACCAGATGTCGAGCCAGCCTTGCTGAACTATTGAACATGCTTTTTTTTTTTTTTTCCTTTTTTTTTTTTTTTTTTTTAAATACTTGGAGAAAGCCTCAGCTTAAGCCAGATGTGGATTGTGATCTGCCCAAATCTTTCATGGAGACCACTCTGAAAACATGCAACCCAGTCTGTGCTGATCCACCTCAATTAAAACTAGTTCACAGCAACACAGAGCAGATCTAGATGGCAATTTCATGGAGAAACTCTTAAGAAATCCTCTTCTGTTTTCTGAGTACAGTGCATGACAGTGAAGATCAAAGTGTGACTGGTTCACCTTCTACATATTAAAAAAAAGCACACGTTTGAGCACAGTCAAATGATTATAAGTCTTTACAAACATGTGAGGTTTTGATTTGTAATTTTAAGGTTACTCTGTGAGATTGGTGTGGTTTTTTGTTTTGTTTTGTTTTTTTTCCTCACATGTCACAGTGGTTTGTGCTGGGATTTGTGTTTTACAGGTCATTTCTGATCTTCGTAAGAGCTTGGATCTGTCATCGTGTGTTCTGCCCCTGCAGATCCTCAGTTCCCAGAAGAAGCTAAAAAGCCAAGTCCAGGCCAGGTAGTTAAGCTGATTTACATGATTCTCCAAGGGTAAGATGGGACAAGAGAACTTCAGCATGTCTTTACCTGGTCTCTGGCACACGTGGTTACATACATCAGCCTAATTTATCCCAAGTAAAGGTGTGGACATTTTTATTCCTTCCTGCTTGGTGCTAATATAACACATTTGTCAATCCATGTGGAGCCAGCTTCCCCTGACATGCATGTAGTTCCTTTTGAGCCATCTGCATCCATGTCTGCATGGGGACATGCAATTCCATTTATAATAATGTTGTTGTTAGTTCATCTAAGTTCCCCCTGGTTTGTCTTCGGTTGATTCTGCGACCTCTTCTTCCACCCTTTTCTGAAACTCTTCTGAAATTCCATGTCCTTGCTGAATGGCTGCTTTAAGTAACTGCTGTGACTGCTGGGCTGCCTTGGTCCTTTTACTACAGTATTTACAATGACTGAGTGTCCTCCTTTCTGATCATTTACAGCTCTTCCATGAGCCAAGTAACCACCAGCCAAAATTGTGTGAAGCTACTTTTTGATGTGATCAAGTTAGCTGTGAGATTTCAGAAAGACGTCTCCGAAGCTTGGATTAAGGTTAGATGCTTCCGACCTTGTTTCCTTATTTAATTGGGCTCCTAGGTAGAGACTGAGCCTTTCTTGTAATCAAATGTGTTATCAAATGACAAATGTTAGCCCTTCATTTTACTGATACAGATTTCATTCTGCTTTCCAAATTAGCAGTGTTTTTTCAGGAGTCTGCTTTCTTCCTCAGCTGCTGATTTCACAGTGCTTGCAAGGTGGCCACTGGGCTCCACTGGACAGACCCCGCGTCTTGAAATGCAGGATAAATCTGGTTCTGCATGTTTACAAGAGAATTTGGGAAAATATAATATTTTTTTTTCTGTCTGCAGGAGAGCAAAAAATTATGTTTAGAGTGAGCTGTGTAAAGCCTTAAGGTGCTTGAAAATGTCCAGCAAGAAATCAATCCTGGCTGGTATTGGTATTGGCTAAAGTTAATTTGAAATTGCATTTCAGTGTAAACTATGAGACTGTTTGTTGTTCTCAGCCTTTCGTTGCTCAGTACCTTAGTTCCTTTTTCAAGCCTGATGTTATTTGAGAACATCTTCACTCAAGCTGAACTTCCATGCTGGTTTTTTGAGTGCCTTCTGGGTTCTGTGCTGTTGGCAAGATCCAATTTGCTGGCTTTGATAGCTGTCATGGCGTAGAGGAGAGAAATCTGTGAGGAGTATTTCTTTCAGTGTCTGCCTTTTATCATTTGGTTTTGTAATATAGTATCATACTCCAGCATAACAGCTTTCTTGTGGATTTTTTTTTTCTCCTCTTAGGCTATTGAGAACTGCACGTCTGTATCTGACCATAAGGTAATACTTCTGACTCTGACTTGTCTCTGGGGGTGTCCTCTTCTGCTGGTGTTTTCAAGAGCTTTCTTCGTGGTTGTAGGCAAAGAGATTTTTCTGTTGCATGGGTGGTTCTTTTGATATTTGACTTGTTCCTACTACAACAGCTATCCATTTTCTTTGTAATTCTTAGTTCATCTCTTCTAAATGTCACGGGATAGAGTTATCCTGCTTTAATTCTCTCCTGTTGGACTGAGGAGGTTTTTCTATGCTTGAGGCTGTCGGAGCTTTTTGAGCTCTTGAGTTTCTTCTCAGTTTTGATTTCAAAGTGTGTAGTTGTCTGGACTGTTTAATATCTTTTCAACATAATGATTGGTGGTCATTTCCTCAAAAAGGTTCTGGATCTGATAGTTTTGCTGCTAATCCATTCTACAAACACCAAGAACAGGAAGCAAACTGAGAAAGTATTGAAGAGCAAAATTCGACTGGGCTGCATGCCAGAAGAGCTGATGCAGAATGCTTTCCAAAATCATTCAATGGTCAGTGCTGATTCTGCTTTGGGACTCCCTCTTCTCTTTTATCTCTCAAAGATCTTGTCAGATGATAATTTAACCCCGTGCTGCGTTATTTTTAATATTCCTGTTATGTACACCAACTTGTGTTTTTAAATTGTTGGTCCCAGATCCATCTCCCAAGGCACGTGTCTGCTGTTGTAACTGTCACATGGTATTTTGGAGAGGAGCTTTCCTCAGAATTGGGTGGGCTTTTTATTTTGGTGCAAACCCTCTCAGCCTAAGAGATGTGGTCTAGCTCAGGATCTCTTCTGTGTGTTCCAGACATGCTCTTATCTCCCACAGTGCTTTTAATTCATATGTTTACATGCACTGTTCTTTCAAGTGTAATGGTTTCTTGGTCTAGGTTTCAAGATCTGAATATGTGTATATATTTGGCTTATTGTCGGAGCTTTTTGAGCTCTTGAGTTTCTTCTCAGTTTTGATTTCAAAGTGTGTAGTTGTCTGGACTGTTTAATATCTTTTCAACATAATGATTGGTGGTCATTTCCTCAAAAAGGTTCTGGATCTGATAGTTTTGCTGCTAATCCATTCTACAAACACCAAGAACAGGAAGCAAACTGAGAAAGTATTGAAGAGCAAAATTCGACTGGGCTGCATGCCAGAAGAGCTGATGCAGAATGCTTTCCAAAATCATTCAATGGTCAGTGCTGATTCTGCTTTGGGACTCCCTCTTCTCTTTTATCTCTCAAAGATCTTGTCAGATGATAATTTAACCCCGTGCTGCGTTATTTTTAATATTCCTGTTATGTACACCTACTTGTGTTTTTAAATTTTTGGTCCCAGATCCATCTCCCAAGGCATGTGTCCTCTGTTGTAACTGTCACATGGTATTTTGGAGAGGAGCTTTCCTCAGAATTGGGTGGGCTTTTTATTTTGGTGCAAACCCTCTCAGCCTAAGAGATGTGGTCTAGCTCAGGATGTGTGTTCCAGACATGCTCCTGTCTCCCACAGTACTTTTAATTCATATGTTTATGTGCGCTGTTCTTTCAAGTGTAATGGTTTCTAGGTCTAAATATATGTATATATTTGGCTTATGTAAGGTAATGTAAATTACCATTTACTATGAGAAAACTGAAAAAATCAACAAAACGGTGACACAGCGCTGCTTGTTGGAGGTAGAGGGCAGTTGAGAAACACTGAGTTAGGAAATTAACTGAACTGTAATAAAGCCTTAAGTAAGTATGTTTTATTCTGAATATAAGTGATTTTAGTTTAGTCTTGGTTTAACTCCCAGAATAAATTAAGATGAGGTAAATTAGGCCACTTTACATCTGAATAAGAGCTTGTTGTTCGAAGGAGCTCTGTGTGATGAAGCTAACTTTAAAGTTAACTTAGATTTTTCTGAATATCTTGATGTAGTGGAGTCCTTCTGTTAAAGCAAGGCCACGAGGGTGTCTGTGGAGCTTTCATTTTGTATACGTTGCTGTAATGTCACTTCCCTGGTGCCACCCGTAAGGGATATGTTGCTGTGAGCTCTGCAGCTGTGCAGATTGCCTTCTTACCCAATCTGTAAATCCTCTGTGTGGAGAAACCCGTTCTGGTGTGCCTTATCTGCTCTCATTGCCCGTTTGTGCCAGAGAGACTGGCAGAGATGGCAGGAAAGCACCCGCTAAACTAGACAAAGCTTTTGGGATAAGCTGTTGCACATTCTTTATTTAGAGTGTGTTTGAAATGAGCAGCAATAACCTCCTCTTTCATGATGTCTGTATTTCAGGTTATCAAAGACTTTTTCCCTTCGATCCTAGCACTTGCACAGACGTTCCTGCACTCTGCACACCCAGCCATAGTCTCCTTTGGCAGCTGCATGTACAAACAGGCCTTTGCAGCCTTTGACTCTTACTGCCAGCAGGTATAGTGTGATGGATGGCATCTGTTTTACTCGTGTTTGCACTTTTTTCTGGAATGTATGTCATTATCCTTTAGGGGGAGAGGATGTGAGGCAGTTGGAAGCCTTTGGAGAGAGGTCTATGCTGTAGAGTAGGCCAAGCAGAAGATGGGGAAGAGTCACAGCGAAGCCCTGGTAGCAAGTGACTCAAGCACAGAGACTGCTGGAAGCAAACAGGCAGGGCCTCAGAAGTGACAGAATGAAAAGTACTTAAGGAGCAGACTGAATAAAATTAAGGTTCAAGGAGAAAGAGAAATGTCAACAGAAAAATGTCTGCCCTGTTCTGCTCCTATAGAATATGTCAGTCAAGTGCAGATAACCATCCTGAAACTCAACCATATTATTCTAAGTCCTTTCTCAGTTTGCTCCTTATTTCCTGATATCCACATTATTCTATGTCAATGTCTGTTGACGTTTCTCTGGGGGCTGTTTCTTCAGGAGGTTGTGACTGCTCTGGTGACTCATGTCTGCAGTGGAAATGAGACAGAATTGGACATTTCTCTGGATGTGCTGACTGATCTGGTGGTGCTGCACACATCCCTTCTGATGCGCTATGCCACCTTCGTGAAGGTATGAATATTTCAGGGGTAATACTGCATTTCAGGACCCTCACACCACTTTGCCCCACATCCAGAATAGGTCAGCACTTTTTCCGAAATCAGGGTTATGAAACAACTCATACCTATAAAGCTGTCTGTCTTGGGAAATGCAGTGGTGAGAAGTGAGAGGTATCTACTATGAGCTGTAAGATAGGACTGTATGATTTTTTTGGCAGATGAAAATGAGATAGACAAAGGAAAAAATTACACTTCCCTGGAACTGGAGAACGCTTAAATTGCAGGTGTGGAATGACAGTTATTATGGAAGGAAAATGCTCTCTTTATTAACCTCAGCTCTTTAAAATACTTGGCAAAAACCTGCCCCCTTTGCTGACTGCCTGTTCTACCACATTGAAAGACTGGCAGTACTTTAGCCAGTATTTGAATCCTAATACAAAACTCTTGGCAGGGATTGAAAAAGACTTACGTCCTGCAATTTAAAAGAAGAAAGTACTCAATGGGGATTAAAAAATGGGTTCTTAACTCTTCTAAGAGTGACAGGCAGAGTCAGGCCTGCCCAGTTGCCTGTTTTTCTAAAACTAGTAAGTACTCAATGGGGATTAAAAAAATGGGTTCTTAACTCTTCTAAGAGTGACAAGCAGAGTCAGGCCAGCCCAGTTGCCTGTTTTTCTAAAAGTAGGAAAAGTGGAGATTGAGAGAAGAGCAAATCAGCAAGGCAAGCATGTGGCAGTACTCTCCTTGAACACTCTCCTAGCTGTGCTGATTTGTAGCTTAAGGACATCCTGTATTTAAGAGCCCTTGAAGAGTCTGGGTATGTGTATTCCCCCCACCCCTCTGACTTTTTTGATGCCCACTTGGTGTCGGTGGATTGTACGGTTTTAAGTACACACTGTGGGAAAGCTATATACTTCTTGCTGTTTAGCTGGTTGACAAATTTAAATTACTTGCTTAAAATATGCTAAAAAGGCATTAAAACCTGCCATAAGAGTTTGCGGTGCAATCTGTCACACATTCAATGGCTTTAACAGGAACAAATAGAACTTGCTTGCCTCCTGGTAGAGGGAGGATGTGATAAGGACTCGGGATTGAAAGTAGTTCTTGAAAGAGATATAACCTAAAACTGCTGCTCAGGAGTGTGATGGGGAGTGCTTGCCCTCATCAGTCTGCTGAGACCTGTTGCCCTTCCTGCTGACCTTGTTGGCGTGTTCTTGTGCTGGCAGATCACTGTGGGCCAATCTTTGATGCATTACCAAAGAGTGTATATGAAACACAATCAGTGTTCTGGCCAGAGCTCAAGGTCTGGCAGTGTACCATGTTTGGCACCATCTCAGAGTGGCTGAGACACCAGCCAGTGACCTGTAGAAAGATCTGTAGAGCTGCAGATGCCTGGTGTTTTTGACACTGAGCTGGAGCCTCTTCAGCACAAAGAGAACATGCAGATTTTAGCACAAATCATATCCCCAAGCAGCTATTTTTTAATCTTAAAACTAAGTGAATTTTCTTGAGGGTTTCAAAAGTGGTTATCTAATCCTGTCAAACTCGACACCTCATTCCAAATTCTGCTTGAGGTCAGCCAATAGTAGGAGAAATGTAATGGCAGCAAAATGCCGTGTCCGTGGTAGAACAGCTACCGTGGCTCTGGGAAATAGTTGGACTGTCTTCACCAAAGCACAAAGAAGAGATACTGTGAAGATGCAACCAGCACAGAAAATTCCACACCCAAATTATTAACAGTTTAGCTGTTACAGGCCTTGTAATGGAAATATTAACAAAATCCCATAATGTTCATTTTGTAAAATACTTTGAATGCTGTAACCAAACCTGCAATAAAAGATAAATAGCTGTCACTAATGAGATGGGAGCAATCCCAAAACACTTATCGTAGCCAGATTGTTCTTCCCATTTAGCCTCTGATAAAACAAACTGTGCTAATCGAGGCCAGAGCAATAGTTCTGAATTTATGTTTATTTAATTTGAATGTAGCTTTTTCCTGCCTGTACAAAAAAGGTAAAGTTAATTGGGTTCCCTGCAATTGATAATTGTGTATTACTGGGAACATAAAAATGGATTCTTGATATATCTGAGCTAGTTTGTGGCTTCTCTCTTACAGACCATTTTAGACTCTACCCAGAAACTGAATCCATGCCAGATTCGGAAGCTCTTCTACATTCTGAGCATGCTGGCGTTCAGCCAGAGGCAAGAAGGAAGCTATATTCAGGTAAGCAGAGACACAACAGAACGGAGTTCAGGCTGTTCCTTAGTTCTTTTTGCCAGGTTAACTTCCAGAGATCGTGTTGTGCAAATAGTGGCCTCATGTGTGAACAGTGATTGATGTCAGGGTTTCCTTCAGCTTAGAATTCTCCTCTTCCCAACTGGCTGCAAGCCAACTTGTGGCTCCAGACTTTTCACCCTGTGTAGTAAGGGCATATCACAGTGACTGCATACCTAATATCTTTCCTGGAAAGGTCCTCTTCTCTTGCACATCTAAGAAAGGTAGAGTTAATAGAAATGTTGGTGCAAGGGGACTGATGGCAATCTCTAGTCTAACCTGCCAGTCAAAGTGGGATTGTCACCAACACAATACAAGGTTGGCTGTGACTTTGACAAGCTGAGCCTTGAAGACTTACTAAAGTATAAATTCAGCAACTTCTTCATTAAGCTTTGTTTCTTCATCTCTTGGAAGCATTCAGAAAGCATAGTTCAGCTGCTTCTCCGAGATGTTCATCTCGATTCAGCTGCTTAATGCTTGTACAACAAGCTTGGACAACAAAGACATTCATGTTAGAACAACTGAACTACACAGAACAGAAGATTCTGCTGTGAGGTGGTAGACTTCACACCTCTTGCACCTCTAGTTTAAACACAGGAAACTATCAAACCTAGTCTGCCTAAATTTTACATAGGATACCTTGTATGACTCATAATAGGGGTGGTCCCCAATACCTATGTCTGGATTTCTGGCTCCTTGAGCATGGCAGTGATCAGATAAAGACAGTGGAGATGTCTGAGTTTAAAATTTTTCCATTTGTAAAGCTGGGCACCTAGAAATTAGGACTGTCTGTCTTTGAGTGCCTGCATAGTTCCTAGTTGCGGGTATGTTTGCACATGCAGCTTGAGACTCTGAAGGAAAACTGCTCTTCATCTCTTCCTGATTGGTCTGTGGCCTGTAAAACAGCATGTCTGTAGTCATTTGTTCCCACTCACTGTCCTGTTAAGCTGGAGCTCTTCACTGCCAAAGTTTCCAGTAGTATGGTATGTTTAGCTCCTTTCTGAACTACTTTACTCAGTAATTTCTTTCCCATAGCCCCAAGTTGTTCTTTCTTACATGCAACTTGTAAAAATTGCCTTGGCAATGCACAAGGTGACTTTGCAGCCCAGAAGGACGATTGTCAGGAAAAAATGTTCTGCCTGTCACCCTCATAAATTGGAAAAGGAAGGGGAGGGGTGTAAGCTCTAGAATTTATTCTGAACTGAGAGTTTGTGACTGGGGGGGTCCAAGGTTGGCAGTTTGACTCTCCTCTGAACCGAAGACTCTGGGGGTAGATAACAAAAGAAACCAGTATCCAAATTCCTCTTTGCTGTCTCTTAACTATACTTCTAAAACTGATGCCTCTTGGACATGAGAATCTCTACAGGCAGATTAGGTGTTTGTCCTTGCACTGCACAGGTCATTCCAGAGCCATCTTGCCTAGTGAAGGTCAAGAAAAGTTGGCATAACCATGTACTGTCCTTTTCTCTGCTACCTGTTTGATCTTGTTGGCACTGGTAGTTTGCACAGCATGATTCAAGCCTTCATCACCTCCATCGCCTCCATCTCTCTGGTGTCTGCTACCTGTTTGATCTTGTTGGCACTGGCAGTTTGCACGGCATGATTCAAGCCTCCATTGCCTCCATCTCTCTGGTCAGAGCTTTCATGCAGCTCTCAACCCCTGAGGATCTCTGTATGGGCTAACCCTCCTCCTTTGCAGGACCAGTAGGGAGAGTTAAGAAGAATCGATGCAACCGAGGCTGTTTTGATTCCATAATGTTTTTCAGTGGCCTGCAAGATCTTTCCTGCTTTTATGGAGCTGCTTCTGATTTCTCACACGTGCTCTGTTGCAGTCTGAGGATGCTGCCTCTCATCTCAGGGAGGCTGCTTTTCCACAGTGGTCGCTCCGTAAGCTAGCAATAGGGCTGTTGCTAACTGGCCTTTGCAAAGCTGTAATCCCAATAAACCATCCCTCTGCAGCCTTTGGAGATGATGTTAAGTGAAGATGCCAATGGAATTGTGAGTGACGCACACAAGTACCTCTGTGGTGACGTGGTTTGTGTCTTTCTTTCTAGGATGATATGCACATGGTGATCAGGAAGTGGCTCTCCAGCACCGTTCCCAACCACAAACAAATGGGGATTATTGGTGCTGTTACCATGATAGGCAGCGTGGCATTAAAAAGGTGAGGAAGAACGTAACAGAGGTGAATTTAACGTGCTTTCAGTTCAGACCAAGCCTGGAGTGGAACAAAGAAAAGGGGGCGTTGCCTTCAAGCTCACGCACATTTTGGTCAAATTCAGGAACTTAAAACTCTTTTCTGCAGACTGTGGTGTTTGGCGTTATAACCCGTTCAATACTGCTCACCTGCTGCTAATCTCAAAGGCATCCCCAATTTCTTGTTTATGCCTATTCCTGGATGCCCTGACCAGCACACCAGCAGGACCTATTGCTTGGAAAAACATCTCAACGCTCTGGTGGGCTGATTGCAGATCAGCTTCTGACACGGGGCTGAATAACCTGTTGTGCTCCATGTTTAAATACAGGGAAATCTAAAGGAGAAATAAGGAGAAAGATTGTTACTGCTGTGCTGGGCATTGGCATGACAATTTCCAATGTAGCATATAAATAAATAAACAGCATTTGTAAAACAGGCAAACTGCTGATAAGAGCTGTGGCAAAGGTTAAAGCATGTGAAAAATATAGATTTGACTGGTTTTATATAGATTTATATATCTATATATAGATATAGATTCCCAAATATAGATTTGGGAAGCATTATTTAGCACGCTGATTTTGCTCTTCTTAATAAAATGGTTTAGCTGTTTGTTACATGAAGAGAAAAGTTTATTTTAGGTCCAGGCCCTGAGTCAGTGGATTTCATTATGGTTGCACCTATAGCACTGACATCAGACTTGCTAATTTAGAGGCAATGGTTCAAGTCTACGCAGGGTATGCCAATATAGTTATTTCAAGAGGAGATTTAGAAAGTCCTAAAATAAGAATTAGAGGGAAAAAAAAACCAGAAGAGCTTGTGGGGTTATCAGTGCGTCAAGGCACCTTTGGTGGCAGGGAGTTTGCTGGGTAAAGCACACACAAATGATCCCAGCAGGTGGAACATCTGTGCCTTGGAAAAAGGAGTAAATACCCAGGGAACCTGTTTGGCCTGTAGAGAAACTCCTTCCCACTCAAATCTGACCCAAATTCATGGGGAAAATCTGTCTGCTGGCACTTGAGAAATACCTTGTGTTCCAAAGAACATCTTTTTCATGCATAATTCTCCAATTTCTGGAGAGAGAACTTTGTGTGTGTGATGGATTTGCCATCTCTTCAGTGTTGTGCAACAAAAGCAAGGTTATCAATTGCTTTCAGAAATGAAGGAGATGGTAGTTCATTGGAGAGACCAGAGCTGAACAGCGAGCGCGATGGGCAGGTGAGTACCCAGAATGGGGCAGTGTGGGAGAGAGGGAGGATATGGTCAGCAAGGAGGTGTGACTGGAAACACAGTCTTAAATGAAGTTGTCTGTGTGTGTTTACTGAGCCTGGGATTCTCAAACATCCTTGGCAGAGCCAAGGATCTATTAAAAATTGTTTTGGAGAAACAAAGGTCTATATTAAGATATCACCCACTAGTCTTGCCCACTGCTTGTCTAGGACAGCAGTGCTGCAGCCATCTAGTGAAAGTCTTATACCCAGACATTATTTCAAACACAGAGGAAACAAACAGGACAATCTGCTTCAGTGAGCCAAAGCCAAACCTTCACCTTCCTCTCAGCTTGGCAGCAGTTAATTTCAGGCCATTTAGAGAAAGTACTTCTGCTGTACAGGGTTGGCCTAGCCTTGGCCTCTTTCTTTAAATCCTGTTGAAGAACCTTCTTCCAGGATGGCACTTCATTTAAGGGTGGTCCTGGGCAGACTCTTTTGTTATTTCATGGTGGAGCAGGGTCAGGACCTTAAAAGACCCGTGTTCCTTCTTAAACTGTGTCTTTGCAAGACAAGTCACCATGGGCTGTTACCCTAGAGATGAGGCTTTGGATACGCCTCAGAGTAAATTAATGTAAAAGGGACTCAAGGTAAAAGCTTGAGTTGGATCCATTTACCTCTCTCTCTCCTTTCAGCTTTCTACCTTGCTGGACCTTGTGGGCTTCTGCTGTGAGCAGACACCGGAGGTCTTGGCTCTGTACTATGATGAACTCGCCGGTTTGATTGAGAAGCAGAAGGGGAATTTGGACTTGCAGCTCCTGGTATGTTGCAGAGTAGTTTGAACTTAATCACTTAAATGAATTCTTCAGAAACGTGGTGTTTTTCAGGCATTGACAGGACAAAGTCGATTTGAGGATTTCACTACAGTCTGAGATTGATCTGATACAAAATCCTCTTTCAGCGCTATCAGCTTTTTTTGATTATGGCAGATTCCTCATTGTGCTTTAACAACTCCCTTAATGTGAACTTTTACAGGACAACTGGGAAGCCTTTTAAAGGAAATCAAATGACATTTCAGAGCATGCTTTTAAGATTTATAGATAAAAGCAGAATCTGAAAGAACTTTAAACTTAGTATTGAAATTGGCTTCTGGTCAGACTACGAAGGCTGTTTGATGTCTAAGAACTTGGAGTAGCCACAGTCATAATAAATAAATAAACAAAACCCATTTATGGTAATGGGAAGAGTTTTGTGAAGGGCACTGGACAGCTCTTTCTTCTTGCTGGGGGCTCTTTCACATGTGCTGTGCCTGCCCAGAGGGTAACAAGCTGTGCTGGGGCCCAGGAGGGCATTGAATGCTGCTGTGGAACACACAAGTGCTTTTTGCACCTGCTGGTTACAGAGGGGAGGAAACTCATGTTAGAACGAGGGGAGGCAACCAGGGAGCTGTGAAGAGCTGGCAGTCACTCTAAACAGCTCTCTGCTTAGTGCTAGAAATGCCAGTCTCCTGAGGTCCAGCTGAGTGCTCTAAGGAGGAAAAGCAAAGGAGGGTTTCTCCTTTTTCCTTGCAAGACTGAAATGCAAAAACAAGCTAAGGTTCTTCTCACAACTTGTATGCAGGTTTTTTGGGGTCTTTTCATTGTTTGCCCAGACTCTGTCACATCTACTACCTCTCCCTTAATTGTTTCTAACAATGTAAGCATGTGAAGAATTTCACATTGTGTGAAATAAAACTTTGCCAGCACTTTATAACCATTTCACCCTGATCATCGGCACAGAGAACTTCCCATGGCTGCTTTCCCCTTCCAGCCAGCTGCTCAGCCTCTCTGCAGCTCTGTGGAACCTGTAGATGAGCCCACACTCCAAGAGCAGGGAAGAAGTTGTGCATGCTTAGAGGTGCTTCCTGGCTTTGTCTCCAAAGGCAGGCCTTGGCTCTCCTTGCAGGCACTGGGCTTCATTGCTGTGACTGTTCCAGGATACTTTCACTTAGCCCTATCTTCTGTGTTTTCCACTGCTGCTGTTGGGCTTCATTGCTGTGACTGTTCCAGGATACTCTCACTTGGCCCTATCTTCTGCGTTTAAGGTTTCTTCACTGAGGCCCTTTCTTGAGCAGGTTTTTTTCCTTTCTTTATAGGACAAGTTTGGAAAGAGTTTGGTGGAGGACTTTCCCTGTGACTTTGTGGTGGATCTCAGCCCTACAGTGGAGGGGTAGGCTAATCACAGGCTAAGTATTTGTAGTGTTGCTGTCACTGAGAACTCAGTTTGTCACCAAGAGCTTGTCTGTCTTTCCTTGCAGTTCGTTCTTGTTCCCAGTGAAGTCCTTGTACAATCTGGATGAAGATGAAAGTCAGGGAGCAATTGCTATTAACCTCTTACCATTGGTGTCGCAGAGCGAGCTTGGCAAGCTCACCGATGGAACGAGTAACCAGAGTAAAAGGTACTTTGCCACTTAACTGGGATGACTGCAAAGGTAAAGGAATTGTTTTCATTTGGTGCACTTCACTACTATCAGCCCTGCCTGCAAAGTGCCTGATGTGGAGAACTTACCTGTTTCCAGAGTTCTTTTCCTTCTCTTGCTGTTAGACATATTCAGATAGATCTAGAGGCATAAGCTGGTTGGGAACTGGCAGTCTGTTCTGGCTCAGGCTGTTTAGGTGATCTTGGGAAAGTCATGCTGCGTCTGCCTTGTTCCCCATCTCTCAAAGGAGAATAGTAGCTCTTTCTTCTACTGTTATGGTGATACTGAATGCCATATTGAGATGGATAGGCAACTTTGAGCTAGCAAAATTCATATTTTGAGCAAGGATTCTCAAACAGAGACCCACGAAGGACTTAGTGTGCGTCAACAGTACACAATTTTTCTCACCTTCCGTTGTACTTGGACATCACAGACTGTGCCTTAGCGCAAACCCACAAACATGCAGCCACAATGAAATTCGACAGAGAAGTTGTACTTGGACATCACAGACTGTGCCTTAGAGCAAACCCACAAACATGCAGCCACAAGTGAATCTCGACAGAGAAATAAGGGCTTTGTCTTTGGAGAATGGAACAGGAAGCATGTAAGAAATAAAGAAGTCTAATTAAACAGCAGGGCATCAAAGTTAAAAATAATAAAAGGCTATTTTAAACTGGCACCTTCATATCCTGCATAATTTATTGTCATAAGATTTTGTTGAGATTTTAGTTATGCTTAAAAAAAGACATGATCACTTTAAAATAAAAGGAAATTTAGCTATTTTATATGCATCTATGGAAAAATGTTAACTTTCCTCACTCAGAGTGTGAGCAGTGGCATGCTACAAAACATTCAAGAGGTTTCTCCAGTGTGAGCAGCTGTGTTTTGCACAATTTCTTATGGTTTCTTCTGAATTATTCGACTTTGATTTCACCAGAAATAAATCTCACCCCATTTTTGTTCATTACAGCCATTTTTCTGCCCTTATATGCTTTTCCAGAGAACGGGTGATCACTATTTTTTAAATTATTTTTTATTTAACCATATGGTGCATTTCTGCTCTGTGTTTCTGGGATTTGTAAGAAGCAAACCAGCAGACGTAGGCAAGCTGGCATGGGGAGGACATAGGACATAATGGAAAAGCAATGGGCTTTCTGGAGATATGTAAAACATAGGACCCACTCCATATTATTTTTTTTCCCCAGGGTAGTGTCACCGATATGTCTGTCACCCTGTTTTCGATTGCTGAGGCTCTACACTGGAGAGCAAAACAGTGGAAGCCTGGAGGAGATTGATGCCCTGTTAGGTATGGGGAATGGACCTTTCATAGAGTTTGTCTGGCTGCCTTGTTCCTGTCCCAGTTCCTCCTGCAGTTGTAGGAAGAATTGTGCAGCTTGTGATGGAGGCTGAGGTGCTCTGTTGCCCACAAAGTGGGAGGGAGGGCAGGGGAGGCAATTGCTTTGTCTGGGTGGCTTAGAAGCTGACTGCAGATAGCCCCTGGAATTGGTACAAGCTTTAGTAAGAGTCTTTGTCCACCCAAAGATCAAAGGATGGGTAGCAAACACAGTCCCACATGTTCTTTTCTTCCTCTGTCCCAGGTTGCCCCCTGTACATGACTGACCTGGAGGTTGAAGGGAAGCTGGACTCTCTGTCCAAGCAGGAACGGGAATTTCTGTGCTCACTCCTGTTCTATGCTCTCAACTGGTTTCGTGAGGTGAGTAGAGCCTTGTCTGCAGGATCTGGAGTGGCACTGAGGAGTAGCACTTACAAACACAAACCTTAGGCTTCAGGGGTGCAATTGTTTTTGAAGAAGAGTCTTGCCTCTTGAAAACCTTTTAACCATATGGTGCATTTCTGCTCTGTGTTTCTGGGATTTGTAAGAAGCAAACCAGCAGACGTAGGCAAGCTGGCATGGGGAGGACATAGGACATAATGGAAAAGCAATGGGCTTTCTGGAGGTATGTAAAACATAGGACCCACTCCATATTATTTTTTTTCCCCAGGGTAGTGTCACCGATATGTCTGTCACCCTGTTTTCGATTGCTGAGGCTCTACACTGGAGAGCAAAACAGTGGAAGCCTGGAGGAGATTGATGCCCTGTTAGGTATGGGGAATGGACCTTTCATAGAGTTTGTCTGGCTGCCTTGTTCCTGTCCCAGTTCCTCCTGCAGTTGTAGGAAGAATTGTGCAGCTTGTGATGGAGGCTGAGGTGCTCTGTTGCCCGCAAAGTGGGAGGGAGGGCAGGGGAGGCAATTGCTTGGTCTGGGTGGCTTAGAAGCTGACTGCAGATAGCCCCTGGAATTGGTACAAGCTTTAGTAAGAGTCTTTGTCCACCCGAAGATCAAAGGATGGGTAGCAAACACAGTCCCACATGTTCTTTTCTTCCTCTGTCCCAGGTTGCCCCCTGTACATGACTGACCTGGAGGTTGAAGGGAAGCTGGACTCTCTGTCCAAGCAGGAACGGGAATTTCTGTGCTCACTCCTGTTCTATGCTCTCAACTGGTTTCGTGAGGTGAGTAGAGCCTTGTCTGCAGGATCTGGAGTGGCACTGAGGAGTAGCACTTACAAACACAAACCTTAGGCTTCAGGGGTGCAATTGTTTTTGAAGAAGAGTCTTGCTTCTGGAAAACCTCTAGCAAGATCCTGGTGACCTCTTTATTATCATTTGTTCTTTATCCTGCTGCTAGCAGCAACTGATCCTGGTGACCTCTTTATTATCATTTGTTTTTTATCCTGCTGCTAGCAGCAACTCTGCTTGGTCAAAGGCTCTAGGGCCTGCCTTCCTGATCTGAGTTTTCCACCTGCTACTCAGCTGCAGTTTGTACACTCTGGCACATTTTGGTGCATGAAGCTCGGTTTTGCTCTTGCAGGGAGGGTGCTGTAAACCCCAAATATATGTCTAAACTATGAAGGGAGCATCAGAAAGAAAGGCCATTCTCACCATGCTGGAGAGCAGAGGAATCACCAGCTGGTCAAAGGCATGGATCATTGCCTTCTGTTTGGCACAAATGAGGCCCTGCCTGCAGTACTGTGTCCAGTTTGGGGCTCCCATTGTCATTCTGGAGTGAGTCCAGCAGAGGCAACCAGGCTGGTGAGGGGCTGGAGCACATGTCCTATAAGAGGAGGCTGGGAGAGCGGAGGTTGTTCAGCCTGGAGAAATGAAGTCAGAGGGGAGGGCATACTGTGGTCTTTTACCATGGTCTTCTGTCACCTAACAGAGAGGTTGTGCTCCACTTCTAGAGAAGCTGTGGGCTCACCTTTCTTGCAGATGCTCAGTGCTCCACTAGGAAAGGCTCTAAGCAACCTCTTCAGTAGACCCTCTTTTGAGCAGAGTGTTGGACTAGAGGCTTCCACAGGTCCCTTGCAGACTCGGTGGTGATTGTCCACTTAGTTCTGTACCTCTGTGAGCTTACAGAAGAGTGAAATGCAGTACCCTCAAGCAGATTTGGACCATGTATTTGCTACCATCGATGGTCAGTGGGAATGTTCCCTGATGGGGTTATTCTGATAACATGAACTATGTCAGAGTTGGTGCACTTCCACATCCCCAGTGCTCCCTGTTCCTGCTCTTCTCCCAGGACTGCCTCTTTCCTGGCAGACCTAGGAAGTGCCAAGGGGTCTCCAGAGCCACAAGCGGCACAGAATCCAACAATGTGCTGTCTGCTATTTCCTCTTCTTCAGTTAATATTTCATCTGTAGGTGTTGCTCTATTGCTTTTGTTAGATTGCACCAATTATGCCTATGTTCTCATGGGCTTCTGAAGAGCTTTGTTCATGCAGTCTGGATCTGATCACACAGGCCACTTGTGCCATGTTGTGTGCTTATTCAGGAATGGGCTTCTGAAAAGCTTTGTTCATGCAGTCTGAATCTGATCACACAGGCCACTTGTGGCATGTTGTGTGCTTATTCAGGAGCTGAGGATGCTATTCAGAAAAGAAAAAGTAGTAGAAGTGGGTACAAATCTCCCTAAGTCAGTGAGTTTTGTTTGTATCTCTAGGTTGTAAATGCCTTCTGCCAGCAACAGGATGCTGAGATGAAGGGGAAAGTTTTGACTCGCTTACAGAACATCACAGAGCTGCAGGCTGTGCTGGGAAAATGCTTGGCGGGTGAGTATGAAACATTTGTATATTCCGGGCCTGTGCCAGCTGTGCAATGAAGGGATTGACTTAAACATCAATGGAGGAAGTATATGGTAACACACACTGTGTTTTTACAGTGGCCTTTTTTTTTCCTCCCATCTTATCAGTTACAAAGTCCAGGTGTCTATTCCCAAACCATGCCTGCAGTTTCTTAATGGCCCATCAATTCAAAACTGGAGACTTTTGGTCTTTGACATTGTCTCTGTTATCCCTTGTCTACCAGGTTTGTGTCTGTCTGTTCTTGTTTATGGCTTTTCCCTTTACTTACTATCTCCTTTTACATCAAAAAAGTCTTTGAGAAGCTCAGCATAATGAAGAATACACTGTCACTTTCCACATACAGTACACAAGCTATCCATTAAGAGCTGTGTTTGTAAACCAACAGACCAGCTTAATCCAAAATGAAGTGCAGCTTCAACACCTTTCTGCTGCTCCAAGGACCTACAAGCCCAGGACAGAAAGGGCTTAGACGTGCTAGGACAGCCCTTTAAGCTTCACCAACGTGGACAGATGTCCAGCCTGCAGTTTCTTAATGGCCCATCAATTCAAAACTGGAGACTTTTGGTCTTTGACATTGTCTCTGTTATCCCTTGTCTACCAGGTTTGTGTCTGTCTGTTCTTGTTTATGGCTTTTCCCTTTACTTACTATCTCCTTTTACATCAAAAAAGTCTTTGAGAAGCTCAGCATAATGAAGAATACACTGTCACTTTCCACATACAGTACACAAGCTATCCATTAAGAGCTGTGTTTGTAAACCAACAGACCAGCTTAATCCAAAATGAAGTGCAGCTTCAACACTTTTCTGCTGCTCCAAGAGCACTACAAGCCCAGGACAGAAAGGGCTTAGACGTGCTAGGACAGCCCTTTAAGCTTCACCAACGTGGACAGATGTCCAAGGGCAGCTGGGCACTTGTTATTCTCCCTTGATAGAGGAATGCAAAGAGCTGTAATTCCAGTGCAGTGTGGACATATGATAAAGCTAATTAGAGCTAAATGCACTTAAACATAAGAGTTAGAGGGACGTTCACCAGGATAGTGAAACTTATGGTACTTGTTCTTGCCTGTATTTTGTCATTCAGTAGCTGAACTAACCCAGTTTCTACACTTTGGCTCTTTCAGCAACGCCTGGCTACGTCCCACCACCAGCTACTTTTGATTCTGAGGGCCTGGAGGCCGTATCATCCATTAATGCTGTTGGTCCAGCGAGAAAAAGGAATGGTAATGAAAGTTTAAAATATTTAAGCAAACAGATGTGATGTGAGTTTTGACTGGCATATTGCACTGCAGCCATTGCACTTGTGTGTGCATAAAGCACAGAATGTAGGCAAGCTGGCATGGGGAGGACATAGGACATAATGGAAAAGCAATGGGCTTTCTGGAGATATGTAAAACATAGGACCCACTCCATATTATTTTTTTTCCCCAGGGTAGTGTCACCGATATGTCTGTCACCCTGTTTTCGATTGCTGAGGCTCTACACTGGAGAGCAAAACAGTGGAAGCCTGGAGGAGATTGATGCCCTGTTAGGTATGGGGAATGGACCTTTCATAGAGTTTGTCTGGCTGCCTTGTTCCTGTCCCAGTTCCTCCTGCAGTTGTAGGAAGAATTGTGCAGCTTGTGATGGAGGCTGAGGTGCTCTGTTGCCCGCAAAGTGGGAGGGAGGGCAGGGGAGGCAATTGCTTGGTCTGGGTGGCTTAGAAGCTGACTGCAGATAGCCCCTGGAATTGGTACAAGCTTTAGTAAGAGTCTTTGTCCACCCAAAGATCAAAGGATGGGTAGCAAACACAGTCCCACATGTTCTTTTCTTCCTCTGTCCCAGGTTGCCCCCTGTACATGACTGACCTGGAGGTTGAAGGGAAGCTGGACTCTCTGTCCAAGCAGGAACGGGAATTTCTGTGCTCACTCCTGTTCTATGCTCTCAACTGGTTTCGTGAGGTGAGTAGAGCCTTGTCTGCAGGATCTGGAGTGGCACTGAGGAGTAGCACTTACAAACACAAACCTTAGGCTTCAGGGGTGCAATTGTTTTTGAAGAAGAGTCTTGCTTCTGGAAAACCTCTAGCAAGATCCTGGTGACCTCTTTATTATCATTTGTTCTTTATCCTGCTGCTAGCAGCAACTCTGCTCTTCTCCCAGGACTGCCTCTTTCCTGGCAGACCTAGGAAGTGCCAAGGGGTCTCCAGAGCCACAAGCGGCACAGAATCCAACAATGTGCTGTCTGCTATTTCCTCTTCTTCAGTTAATATTTCATCTGTAAGTGTTGCTCTATTGCTTTTGTTAGATTGCACCAATTATGCCTATGTTCTCATGGGCTTCTGAAGAGCTTTGTTCATGCAGTCTGGATCTGATCACACAGGCCACTTGTGGCATGTTGTGTGCTTATTCAGGAGCTGAGGATGCTATTCAGAAAAGAAAAAGTAGTAGAAGTGGGTACAAATCTCCCTAAGTCAGTGAGTTTTGTTTGTATCTCTAGGTTGTAAATGCCTTCTGCCAGCAACAGGATGCTGAGATGAAGGGGAAAGTTTTGACTCGCTTACAGAACATCACAGAGCTGCAGGCTGTGCTGGGAAAATGCTTGGCGGGTGAGTATGAAACATTTGTATATTCCGGGCCTGTGCCAGCTGTGCAATGAAGGGATTGACTTAAATATCAATGGAGGAAATATATGGTAACAACACACTGTGTTTTTACAGTGGCCTTTTTTTTTCCTCCCATCTTATCAGTTACAAAGTCCAGGTGTCTATTCCCAAACCATGCCTGCAGTTTCTTAATGGCCCATCAATTAAAAACTGGAGACTTTTGGTCTTTGACATTGTCTCTGTTATCCCTTGTCTACCAGGTTTGTGTCTGTCTGTTCTTGTTTATGGCTTTTCCCTTTACTTACTATCTCCTTTTACATCAAAAAGGTCTTTGAGAAGCTCAGCATAATGAAGAATACACTGTCACCTTCCACATACAGTACACAAGCTATCCATTAAGAGCTGTGTTTGTAAACCAACAGACCAGCTTAATCCAAAATGAAACGCAGCTTCAACACCTTTCTGCTGCTCCAAGGACCTACAAGCCCAGGACAGAAAGGGCTTAGACGTGCTAGGACAGCCCTTTAAGCTTCACCAACGTGGACAGATGTCCAAGGGCAGCTGGGCACTTGTTATTCTCCCTTGATAGAGGAATGGAAAGAGCTGTAATTCCAGTGCAGTGTGGACATATGATAAAGCTAATTAGAGCTAAATGCACCTAAGCATAAGAGTTAGAGGGATGTTCACCAGGATGGTGAAACTTATGGTACTTGTTCTTGCCTGTATTTTGGCATTCAGTAGCTGAACTAACCCAATTTCTACACTTTGACTTTTTCAGCAACGCCTGGCTACGTCCCACCACCAGCTACTTTTGATTCTGAAGGCCTGGAGGCCGTATCATCCACTAATGCTGTTGGTCCAGCGAGAAAAAGGAATGGTAATGAAAGTTTAAAATATTTAAGCAAACAGATGTGATGTGAGTTTTGACTGGCATATTGCACTGCAGCCATTGCACTTGTGTGTGCATAAAGCACAGAATTCCTGGCAAGGTCTATCTACCTCAAAATCTTATCTGATCAATTCCTGTTGCAGCTGAAGCAGGGATGTAAGAATATCTTACTCCAAGCAGGTGTTGGATAGTCTGTCTCCTTGGGAAAGCTGATGCTTAGCATTTAACAGAGAAAATCCAGGGCTTTCATTGACTGTTTTCAGCTGCCAAAGTATTTTCTGCAGCAGTAAATTGTTCTGCCTTTGACAGGTTGGTACAATTGTCTGGTGCTGAGCCTCTGGCTCGAGCTGCCTTGCAAATCCCTCACCTTTAGGTTGTACCTAACTGAGGAACCTTGTTATGGCTCTGCTGAACCAGGGAACACTTCTTGCATCCTGTCCCATTGCTAGCTCCCACAGAGAAAAAATAGAACTTGCCTTTCAGGTTTTCAAGCTGAAATAGATTTGCTTTGTTCTTTCTGTCTCTAGTTCTACTTCTAGTTTACATTAATATTTCCTGGGAAAGTCCTGTCTGCCTTTCAGCCAAACTGGACTTCAAAAATTCACATTCCATTCAATGAATGCAACTGGAGGAGGCCACAGATCAGAGAGCTCTTTTCTCCTGTGCAAAACCCAGGGACTGGACCTATCACATTAGAGTGATTAAGGCAGAAAGTTATGACTATGTTCTGCAGACAAGAGGAGGATCCATCACTTCAGAGTTTTGAACGAGCAGAAGTAGGTGCTCAGACTACTAAGCCCAGCCCAGACCAAGAGATTCCTGAGCTTAGCTTGTCTTGCCTACAAAAAAAATCAGTGAGTTCTGTCACCATGGGTCATAGTTATGAGAACATACAGTTTTGATACTAACCTTGCTTCTCTGTTAGGTGTGCAGCATCTCATTGTGGCTGAGCCAAATTAAATAGTTTATTGCCAACAAACAGGGGAAGGCTTCCCTCTCCCTCTCACACCTGTGCTCTCAGCTGCCTGATTTCCTGCCCTGTATTATTACATGGTAGATATTTGGGCTAGTTTCTTTTTACTAGATTAGTTTTTTGCTGTTTTAACAAGTTGGCTGCTTAACTGGTGATCAGGCTTCCCAAGTCAGTGCAAGGCAAGTGCAAGGGTGTGTGGCTGGTGTGTGAGGCTGGGAACAGGAGAAAGAGGTAGGAGTAGAAGCAGAACTACCTCAGAGCCATTAGATCAGCTCAAACACTGACACAGAGTCTGGCCTAAGACTGTTCCTCAGAAGACAAGGAACAAGGAGCTCCTTAGGAGAGACGTAACATCAAATTCACTTTCCAGTCTGATTCAGAAGGTTTGTTTATTAGGAAGACTTTCTTCTGTCTGACTCTGCTCTTCCAAAGACAGTGCAATAAAAGATGCAGCTTCATTGATCTTGTTTCACTTCATCTATGGCCTGGGCCCCAGAAAGGATCACAGAGGTACAAAAGCAGAAGTCTCTGATGCTCATCAGCACTGCACTTATAACTGGCAATGAAAGGGTATGCCAAACTTTGCACTTGTTGGGGATTTCCCCAAGCATTCCCTTCTCCAGGTTGCTTATGAAGTTGAATATAACTGATTCCTGAATGACTCCATGTCTGATTCTATCTGAAAATTGCACATTAAGTACTACCCTTTGCTGCTTCTGTAATGAGCTTTCTGTCCAAGAAAGCACTATTCCAGTTCAGCTCCTTAATAGTTTCTGGTATAAAATCATGTCAAAGTCTTTTTGGAAATCTAAATCTCTTCTAGCTGATGGATCCCTTTTATCCACATGACACCTGGCAGGCTCGTGAGGCAAGATTTTCCTTCGCAGAAGCTCTGCTGACTTTTCCCCAACAGGCTGTATGTCTGTGGGCTCAGTGATCTTATTTTTTATGGTAGACAACTCTGCCATTTTCCCAGTGATGGAGAACAGACTCACTGGTGTTCTTTGATTCCCTGGCTTCCCATTAGATCCCTTTTTATTAAGGGGAATTACATTGGTAAGCTATCAATCTTCTGTCACTGCAGTCAGCAGTTCTGAAACATCGCATTTGAGTTCCATTGGGAACCTTGTGTGAATGTCACCTCACTCTGGTGACTTATTGGTTGTCTGTTTGGTCTAATGCATCCTGTGCAATTCCTTGAAATCAATGTAGTTTCTTTGATCTCTCTGCTACGTGGTGTGTCAGGTCCCTACTGTCAGGTCAGAATCTCCCTACTGTTATCAGCAGTGAAGACCATTGCAATTAATGGATTGTGTTGCTCTGCTGTTGACTTGGCATCCCTGCAAGTCCCTGCTATAGTTGTGTCTTATCTTCCTTTTCCAGGCCCTCTTCCTTTCTCAGTACTGTGTTTGAGGAAGAAATATTAAACTTTGGTTCAAGCATTTTTTAAGACGGTGTCCCACTCAGTTTTGCAATCACTTCATAAAGTTTAAACTCCAATAAGAACAGTGAGACTTGCTTTAATTTCTTACTGTGATTTTATAAGAGGGAAGCTGGTTGGGGGGGGATCCTGAGATGCATTTGACTCTCTTATGGACCGTGATCCTGGCTATGGATGACACACAACCTGTGCGTGCTCCATACTTTCTTAGGGCTGATTAAAGTAGAGCCTGTGCTGTTTCCCTGGCTGCAAGTGCTGTCTAGTGTTTAGCTCAGTGTAGCCTTTGTTTCTGAAGTTGCTTTTCTCTTTAAGGAAAGAAAAAAAAGGCTGATGGCAGCAAAGCCTGCTCTGCGGATCGTTCTCAAGCAGATGACAGTTCTGAGGGAAACCAGCCTGATACTGAGCTCTCTGAGCTGGAGAAGGTAGGTGCATACTTCTGGGCACTTGCAAGAAAGACAGACTAGGGAAAATGACATAGAAGCATAACAAACCCTCTCTCAAAGCTTTTGTTTAACTCAAAGATTAATCACAGACAAGGGGTTCAGTTCTGCTTTCTGTCACCTGCCTCCCATCTGAGTTTTGAAAATTGCCTGCTTGGTATCTTGAGGTATTACCTTGAGGTATCTGGTCACTATATTTGTGATAAGGTGTCTTTAAAATTACCCATTCTCATTACATGCTAAGAACTACTTCCCAAATCTATCAACAAGTGAATTATTGAATTTTGTTTCTTGTTCTTTTGAACAAGCTCTTACAGTATTGTCATCATGTCTGGAATGTGGAATCTGTGCTGGCTGAAAGAGAGAAGCCAGGGAAGTACACCCAGCTTCGGGCTCAGCATCCTGGAGGCTGGTTCTCATAAGCATCCCCACAATCCCCTTCTACCCCTGTTACTAATAAATGTTATTCAGAGTCCATTTTATCAATTTCAGCCAGGAAAATATGCTTTTACTTTCCTGCTATTGTACAGGTATGTAACTGAGTCAGATATAATAACAAAGTTACTTAAGTTCCAGGGAATAAGCAAAGTCTTAAATAGTTTTGGGTGTCTAATCGTCTTAGCTAACTAGAGTGCTGGTCCCAGACCAGTTCTTAGATGCCCAGGATGACAGAATACAGAAATCCTGGTGTAGGCCACATGTAATATACATCAGCTCTCATGACAGGGTTGTGTGGAGCTAATCTCTAAAAACTTACAGATTGTCACCCAGAGACAGCAGACCATCCCATAGTTTACCAACCTGGTATTTATCAAAGATAAAAATATTCATGTCTCATGGTGCTTATGGTGCTTGGTCTCTCACCAAATCCAGAATGGGTTTTGCAAGGGCCACTGATTCACAGAAAGGAGATAACAAAGATTATTCCAGTTTCTTTAGTGTTATCTTTTTTCTAGAAAATTTTTAGTGACTAGTACAGTCCAAAATGCAAATGCTTCTGATTCTGTGTGCTTGTCTCTACTAGCTATTGTGAATTCTTCTTAGTATATTTTTTTCAACCTGGCACAAAATATGTCTGTGTGAAAGAAATAGCTTTATTTGAGCTAGACGGTCTTATAGTCTTGCAGGTCGCAACCTTAATTCTGCCATTCACTTTTCAGACTGCTGCTGAGAGAGAGGCAGGAAATCCCCTGGCACAGCTGCAGAGCTATCGGCCCTACTTCCGAGAGTTAGACCTGGAAGTGTTCACTGTCCTCCACTGCGGGCTGCTGACAAAGTCTGTCTTGGACACAGAGATGCACACAGAGGTGAGCACAACAGCGTAAAACCATACGGATAAGGCTCAGCAGCCTTGGCCCCTCTGCTCCACTAAAATGGCCAGAAGATTGATATTAAGATGTGTTGGTCCAGGGCTGTGAGCTGCGAGGCACTGAGATAAAGAGGACTTTCCTGAGAACAGCAGACCTAGCAAAGTTAAAAACTAAGTAATATAGATGTTGTAAAAAAGGAAAGGAAGGGACTTTAACACCCTACAGTTTAGCAGCTTTTAATATTAAATACACTATGAGGTGGCATGCCTATGAAAAAGAATCTGTGACATTAAATAAAGCCTATGTTGCAAAAAAGGCAAGTGTCTCAAGGCATCAGCAGATCAGAAACTCAGCACAAACATGGGACTGGTGTCGTGGACTGGTGCCCTCACTGGGCAGGGATCATCTGGGAGCTTATGTAAAACTGTTACTATGGATGTGGAAAGCAGAAGTGCTTAATTTTGTTACCCTCTTTGTAGGCAGCTGAGTCCATCTGGAGTCTAATTTTGTTAGGCTACACTAAGATTGGTAAAATGTAAAAAGGCCGTGGCAGGCTGGAGCACAGCCTGGCCTGCTCCAAGGACAGCTGTCTCTGTGCATGCGGGTACCAGGCCTGTTTGACAAGAATCTTGGGCTTTGTGGCATTATTTCAAATTATTTCTTGACTGTTACTCAATTGGTGAATTTTGTGACTCTGGGCTTAAACCTCTTTTTTTCCTCGGGACCTTATTTTCAATGTATATAAATCAGTTCTCAGTAGTTGGGTGTTAGGGACATCACCTCAGCTCTGTTCAGAGCACCGGGTTTGCTTCATGCTTTGAGCAACAAGAACCAAAACCCCATACCTGCAGTGGGGGAGACACAAAACCCTTGCATCTACCAAAGAGAGCCCTGGCTGAGGTTAAGTAAGCCAGAAGTTGTAACTGGAAATGGAGGGGGTGAACTTGAGCTTCAAGGCACTACAATTACCTTTGGGTCCTGGGATTGACTGTTCCTGTAATTGCAGGCTCGTGAAGTTGTGCAGCTGGGACCTGCTGAACTTTGCTTCCTTCTGGATGATCTGTGCTGGAAGCTGGAACATGTGCTGACCCCGGGCTCCACCAGGAGAGTGCCCTTTCCAAAGGCAAGTACAGCAGCAGCTGATGGGGCCAGACCTGGGCTGAGACAGAGCACGTCAGCGGCCTCCAGGCCTTTCCCATGAGAAATGTTCTTCAGAACATTTCTTATTTTCACCTAACAGCTAAATGGGAGTCTGATGCCCAACTGTGTGTCAGAGCAGCACTTGCTCTTTCCAAAGAGACTTCTGTACCACTTCCCTCGCTGAAGTGTTTGTAGCATTTGGTTCTCTGCAAATGCTGTCTCAGGAAAGGGAATATAACTGAGGGAAAGCCCTGTAGCCTCAAAACTCAAGTGACCCTTTTCCTACCCCTCCCTGTGGACACTGGCTCTGCTGTTCAAGAAGCAGCTCAGGCTGAGCAGGCCAGATAGCTGCAGCATCCAGCAGAAGCTGCTGGATCCAGGTTTTTGCTTTTTTCTGTAGTCTTTACATGAACATCCTGAGTGCAGTGATTCCCTGCATTCCTGGCTGATGCCTTCAGGAGGAAGGTAAACATGTGTGGCCCCTTGCATTAAACTATGAGAAATTTACGACAACCTGGAGGACTCCATCATATTCAGTGTTCTTTCTCCTTGTCTTTCTACCTATCTTAATTCCCATCTGCAGAGACTGTTTTCTTTTAATGTTTGAGTAAAATGTAAAAGAGCTACATGTCACATCAGCTTTATTCTTTTCATTGAATGTTATCCACTTGTCTGAGTTGATGCTGGTTGTTCAACAAAAGCCAAATTTTCTTATCCTGTGACCCTTCCTGGCAGTGTATGGCATCAGGAATTGCACTGCTCAGGAGCAGTCTAGGAGGTAGTGCTCGATGTGGAGTTATTCTCAGGTAAGGCTGGTAAGTGACTTTAATCTTTTGGGTTTACTGCAGGAAAGAGGGTACAAGGATATTGGCTTTTCCCACCTGTGTCAGCGATCCCCCAAGGAAGTTGCTACGTGTGTAGTGAAACTACTAAAGCCACTGTGTAATCACATGGAGAACATGCACAACTACTTCCAGGTCAGTAGGCAGCAATTTTGACTCAAAAAAACTGTCAAGTTGTGTCACCTCTAAAGGTATTTTGGTTGGTTATGGGGAAAAGAGAGTGGCTTTGTTTTCTTCAGTTTTTTTAAATGTGAAATTTACAGAAATGGATACTTGTGCCATTATCTTTCCTTGGAATAGCATTTAATGAATTATTTGTTTGGTATTAAAGGCAGTTGGACGAAATGGGGGTGTAGAAGGTGACCCAGGAGTGAACATTCAGGAGCACCAGCTGATGTCCTCTTGTTACCAACAGCTGTTATTAACTTTTCGCTCCCTATTTGCTTGGTGAGTTTAAACAAAATACTATATAGTCACATAAATAAGCACGGTCTGTTTACTGCTTCCTCTTCTTATTACTTTTCTTTAAAGTGTTTGTACCCAGCCAAGATAAAGGGTTTATGAACCGAGTTAGCTGTCAAAATCAGTTTTCAGCTTTTTGTGTCCCCTTATAACATTCATATTGCAGGGTTCTTCTTGCATATCCAGCTTCTTTATTTTCCTTGTTACAAATATATGCCCAGATACGGTTTTGCATTTAATACCTCTCTTCCTGCTAGTCTGATGATGAACTGGATTGTTTTTTCCCTTCTCCTCCCTCAGGAATGGTTTTTCTCAGCACGAAAATACTGACTTGCTACGGTCGGCTCTCCAGGTGCTGGCAGAGAGGCTGAAGCCAGGAGAGACAGAGTTTCTTCTTCTTGAGGAGCTGATAAGGTAGAATCAGTATTTCCCAAGATCTGAAAGGGAGGAATTTCAAGCATTTTTCCCTGTTTTGTGTGGGCATTATGGATAAATGTGTGTTTGGCAGCTCTCATAGAGACCATACTACTTTCAGAGAGCTTTGTATTGAATTGAATGGCAGTGCAGTCAAACCTAATGAAAAGGAGCTATGGGATTATAAAATATGCATTAACCTATGGATCTCACTCGTTTGTGTGCTATTTGAGGCAAGGAGATTAGCAAGATTCACAGAAGGAATTAGTATGTTCTGGATGGTTAAAATGCCTACAGGAACACTAGGCAAAAGCAGTGTATAAAGATGTTGCTCGACTTAGAGTGACTGGGGTTTGCAGTCACTTGGTGACTGAATTTTTATCTACTAATGGTTGACGACCCCTTCTTCAGAAGAGCACTGCCAAAATACTGGGCTGGGGAGACTTTGGATCCGAGATAGGATAATCTCCCAGAAACACATAAATAAAAAGGAAGAATTAGACTATCCACACTGTTTTTACCTTTCCTCTTTCCTGTCATCCCCAGTGAGAGTTTTCACTACCTACTGAATTTCCAGCAGAGTGTTCCCAGCTTCCACTGTGCGTTCATCCTCAGCCAGCTCCTGATTGCCATCGCTGAGAAACCAATGGCTGGTTGGAAGAAAGAGAAAATGGGTAATGTGTGAAGAACCTCTAATTAGTTTTTGTGCTGTCCTTTGCCTGTAAGACTCGGGTTCAGTCTCTGGAGTGCATCTTTTGGGGGAGACTTTTTCACTTTGGTATCCTAGCAATCTCACTGGGGTGAACAGTTCTAGCTGATAATAAAAGTAATAGCAGTAAATGTATTGGAACCTCTTTGGTGTTTGTTTTGCTGTGCTTTGGTCACATGCAGGAAGGCAGACTCCAGCTCTCTTAATTGGTGTTTTTAAAAATCAGAGCCACACAGCTTTTAAGAGTTCTAAGAACAAGCCTGCTGTTCAATTTTGGTACCATTTTAACCACTGATTGTGTTGGTGATCGTAGACTTAATCTGATGTGTGTAGTGCTTTCCTAGTGTAGGTACAGATGCCTCAGTGTGCTGTGACAGCTCATTTCCAAAAATTATGGAAATGAACTGCAAATACAGCTGCTGCTTCAGGGCAGAGGGAGGAAAACCTGTATGTTCTTCATGCCATGCAACAAATGTTTTCAATCAAAAGAACTCCTCTCAGGAATTAGGACCTGTTCTGTAAGAAGAGCAGCATTCAAGCACATAAGGCATAGACATGCTTGCAGGGAGTGTAGAGGAAAACTATTGGTCTCCAATTTGTCACACACTGAAATAAGGACTCCAAACAGTCACCTCTTTCAGCTGTACCTTGTCATATTAAGACACCTCTAGAATCTGTCCTTCTCAATCCCCACAGCCACTCAGAATTGTATGTTCCCTACTTTGAGATTATTTTACTGTTTTAAACAGTCCTGCATGGGACAACTGCCCACTGAGCGTGGCAGGGAGTAACCAGTTCTAACTACTAATTTCCTGGTTTTATACATTTCTGCAAGAGACAAACAGTTTCATTAGCAGTTTTGATTTAAAAATCTGTAAACTTTAAAATTGCCTCTTCCCATTTATTATTATAGTGCTGTCACCAAGAAGTCAAGTCACTTGTTATTGGAATTCCAGTTCTAGAAATGGATGCCCTGAGGGTTGCAGATTGGCCCTAATTAACAACAAACAGTTGGCTCTGTAGGAGCTGCCAGACAAGCAGTGCTTAAAATAAGTTTGTCAGGGAGAAATCACCAGAGATGTATCACGCTCTGATGCAAACAGGCATTCCAAACCAGGAACACACTGGATGTGTATTTATTTTATTATCATAATATAGGTCCTTGTGATCTTACTGCTTTTTAGGGGAAATGTATTCTGACTTAACAGAGTTCAGGCATAATGAGCAGTAGCGATACTATGATTGAATGGCTTTCCAAAAACCACTGGCACACACTGACTTTACATGGAAGAAGGAAATTGTCTTGGATTCTTGCAATACACGGGAAACGAAACAGATCTATTTCCTTCAGTAATTTATCCCTTATCTTTTACAGCTTCCCTAGCAAAGCAGTTCCTCTGCCAGTCGTGGGTGAAGCCCAGTGGAGACCAGGAGAAGGGCAGCCAGTTCAACAGTGCACTGCATACTCTGCTCTGGTAAGGCTCAGGCCATTGTCCCAAGTGTGTCGAGACACTCTTTTTCTATTAATTACTGTTCCTGCAGAGGAATGACCCCTCTCAGTCGTAAGAAATTGTCTTGGATTCTTGCAATACACGGGAGACGAAACAGATCTATTTCCTTCAGTAATTTATCCCTTATCTTTTACAGCTTCCCTAGCAAAGCAGTTCCTCTGCCAGTCGTGGGTGAAGCCCAGTGGAGACCAGGAGAAGGGCAGCCAATTCAACAGTGCACTGCATACTCTGCTCTGGTAAGGCTCAGGCCATTGTCCCAAGTGTGTCGAGACACTCTTTTTCTATTAATTACTGTTCCTGCAGAGGAATGACCCCTCTCAGTCGTAACGAAATTGTCTTGGATTCTTGCAATACACGGGAAACGAAACAGATCTATTTCCTTCAGTAATTTATCCCTTATCTTTTACAGCTTCCCTAGCAAAGCAGTTCCTCTGCCAGTCGTGGGTGAAGCCCAGTGGAGACCAGGAGAAGGGCAGCCAGTTCAACAGTGCACTGCATACTCTGCTCTGGTAAGGCTCAGGCCATTGTTCCAAGCTCTTTCTCTATTAATTACTGTTCCTGCAGAGGAATGACCCCTCTTAGTCGTAACCCTCACACAGTTTGGCCTAAAGCTTTCTACAGCATTGAAAGGCAATGAGTAATAGGAAGAATTCTGTTAGCCATTGGCCATAGAAGCATGTTTGGACCTCAAGTTTGCTAGACCATAGCTTGTCAGTAGAGATCAACACACCTATGTGTGTATGCCTGCATGCATACACATGTACGTGTGGATCTAGACCAGAGTGTCTGGGTTTGTTTTCACTAAACCAGAAGCTATGTGTGTATGCCTGCATGCATACACATGGACGTGTGGATCTGGACCAGAGTGTCTGGGTTTGTTTTCAAACATGTTGAAATCAGCTCTCACTAAAGTCAAGGAGAGCAGGACTGTGTATTAGGTGAAATACAATCACAGAATCACAGGATGGTTGAGGTTGGAAGGGACCTCTGCTCCAGGAGGGCAACCTAGAGCAGGCTGTCTGGGACCATGCTGGGCACAACTGTCTGAGCTTGGCCACTCAGCCAGTTCTCAGTTTACCTTGCTGTCTTCTCATCCAGCCTATACTTCAACAGCTGTCTCACTAAAGTCAAGGAGAGCAGGACTGTGTATTAGGTGAAATACAATCACAGAATCACAGGATGGTTGAGGTTGGAAAGGACCTCTGCTCCAGGAGGACAACCTAGAGCAGGCTGCCCGGGACCATGCTGGACACAACTGTCTGAGCTTGGCCACTCAGCCAGTTCTCAGTTTACCTTGCTGTCTTCTCATCCAGCCTATACTTCAACAGCTGCTCTGTGAGGATCTTACAGGAGGCAGTATTGAAAGCCTTACAAGTCAAGATAGACAATATCCACCGCTCTCCCCTCATCTACAAGCCAGTCAATTCCTCAAAGGTTACCAGGCTGGTCAGGCATGACATCCCCTTGGTGAATCCACACTGGCAACCCCCAATCATCATCTTTTCCTTCATGTGCCTGGACGTGGTTTCCAGGACAGTTGTTCCACCACTTTCCCAGGGATCAAGGTGTGGCTGACTGGCCTGTAGTTCCCTGGGTCCTTCCTCCTGCCGTTCTTGAAGATAGGAATAATGTTTGCTTTCCTCCAGCCCTCAGGCACCTTTCCCAATCACCATGATCTTTCAATGATAATCCAGAGTAGCCTCTCAATGACATCAGCCACCTCGCTCAGCATCCTGTCAGGGTCTGTGTTTCCTCCTGCCGTTCTTGAAGATAGGAATAACATTTGCTTTCCTCCAGCCCTCAGGCACTTTTCCCAATCACCATGATCTTTCAAAGATAATCCAGAGTAGCCTCTCAATGACATCAGCCACCTCGCTCAGCATCCTGTCAGGGTCTGTGTATTTATGTATGTCCAGTTTGCTTAGCTTTTTCCCTAACGTGATCCTCTTCCACAAAGTCTTCCTTGGTCCAGACTTTCCCCCACTCTGAGGCATGGGACTTCTGGAGGCCAGTTTTCCTAGTAAAGACTGAGGTAGCAAAGACATTCGGTCCCTTAACACAGAGGCCAGTTTTCCTAGTAAAGACTGAGGTAACAAAGGCATTCGGTCCCTTAATACATACCTCAGACTTTTCCATGTCCTGTGTCACCTGCCCTATTCATCCGTGGATGAACATTTTCCCTAGTCTCTCAGCCTTTTCCATGTCCTGTGTCACCAGGACCCTGCCCTATTTATCCATGGACCCACATGCTACTTATCCTTTTGCTACTTATACACTTAGAGGAGCCCTTCTTATTGCCTTTGGCACCCCTTGACAGTTTTGACAAATTCAACTCCAGGTGGACTTTGGCTTTCCAACCACATTTCTGCATGCTTTGACCATGTCTCTGTACTCCTCCCACGTTGCTTGTCTCTGCTGCCACCTTCTGTATGCTCCCTTTTCGTGTCTGAGTTTTGCCAGAAGCTCCTTCTTCATTCATTCAGGCCTCCTGGCATTTTTATTTGACTTTCTGCTCTTTGGGACGGACTGTTCTTGAGCTTGAACAGACTGTTCTTGAGCTTGAAGGAGGTGATTCTTGAATATCAACCAACTTCCTTAGATTCTTCTTCCCTCTAGGTCCCTGCCCAATGACAAGAAGATCCATGAAGAAGCCAAAGCCTCCCTCCTTAAGTCCAGCATTATGATCTTGCTCTTTGTCCTTCTCCCTTCTCTCAGGATACTGACTCCACCATCTCACAGTCACTGCAGCCAAGGCTGCCTTTGACCTTCCCCAAGGAGCCCTTCCTTGTTTTTAAGCGTGAAGTCCATCAGAGTACCTCTCCTCATCAGCTCCTCTGTCACTTGTGTTAGGGTGTTGTCATTGATGCTCTCCAGGAACCTCCTGCATTGCTTAAACCCTGCTGTGTTGTCATTCCAGCAGGTATAATGGTGGTTAGTCCCCCGTGTGGACCAGAGCTTGCAAACATGGCACTGCTTCTAGCTGTCTGTAGAAAGCTTCATTTACTTGTTCCTGATCCAGGTGGCCTAGAGCAGACACCCACTACAGTGTCACCCACATTGGTTGGTGCTTTCTTCATTACCCATAAGCTCTCTGTTGGCTTATCACCCATCCTCAGGCAGAGCTCCATGCATTCCAGATGTTCTCTCACATAAATGAGAACTCCTGCTCTTTCCAGCCTGTCCTTCCTAAATACAAGAATGAGGAAATATTAAATCCAGGTTTGTTTCGGATGACGATAGCTTTCAATGACATCACTGACAGGTCTAAGTATCACTTCGTATTATATGATTGCCTTTGTAAGAATGAGTTTGACAGTTTTAGGCCATGTTGCAGGTAGGGCAAGAACTTGCTGCATAATATTTACTGATGAATTAAGCTGGTTTTGGTTTTAGTGTCTACCTGGAGCACACAGATAACATCTTGAAAGCTATAGAAGAGATCTCCAGTGTTGGTATTCCTGAACTGATCAACTCTGCCAAAGATGGATGTTCTTCTACTTATCCTACACTGAGCAGGTAATTATATTAGTAGAGACTTTGAATTTCATGAGATGCACAATGGCAATTTTTGCTTTTTAATATTTCATTTTCTTATTTTGTGGCCTATTATGGTTTCGTGTTAGTCCTGCTGTGGACTGCTCTGGACATTTGTAAGCATTCTTTTGGCAGTACGCAGCGGGTTGGTACGTGGTTAGCTTTATGTCAAGATGGCATAGCCTTGCATGATAACACAATATTGAGTTTATTATTTGTGAGCCACTTTAATTGGAGAATGAACTGCTGTCTGGTATGTTGCCTCTTTCTGTGCTACTATGGTGGTGTAAAGCACTCTAAAGGTCAGCCTCAGTGGCCTGGGCTGGTATCAGCGTGCCAAAGCGCACACAGGCTGTTTCTGCTCCTACCATGGGGATTCAGAAGCACGGTTTATGCAGGGATGGCCAAAGTTCCTGCACTTTGGAACTACCAAAATCGTCTTATGCTCACAGTACCAAACCTTTCACTGTGCATCCCCCAGATACCACCCCCTTCTTTGTAGCTCTATCTGTCGCTCATACTGGGGAAGGGATAGTTACTTCTCAGGATTCTCAATCTGTCTGGGCAATGAGGGCTGGGCTAGACATGCTTATGAGTCCTAGGGTCAATCTCTGGTGACTTCCTATTGAGAAGGATGCCCAGCTGGGTAACCTTCAAGTTTCTGAGAACAAGAAGCCTATCCAGATGCTCAAAGCTGGATTTCAGTTTTACTCTCACTTTCTCCACAGGCAGACATTCCCAGTTTTCTTCAGAGTGATGATGGCTCAGCTAGAGAGTTCAGTGAAAAGCATCCCAGCTGGGAAACCATCCGACTCAAGTGAGGTAGGAAAATAAACACACTGGACTTCTTGAGGGGAAGAAGAAATAAGTTAATCTGTACAGTACAATAAGGATGTATAAATTGGAAAGGCATCTACTTCTGAAATTTGTTTAGGAAGTGCAGTCAGCTTCACGGATCAGCCAAAACTGATATACAGGGTGATATATAAGTAGCATTCTTTTTTTTCCAGTTTGTACCATGTCAAAAATCCAGTAAATCCAGCAGAAGCTATAACCAGGCTGTAATCAGCAAAAAACTCATCTGTGCAGTTGGTCTGCACACCCGTGTGGGAGCACAAAATTATTTCACAAAAGCTGCTCTGAGAGGAAGGAAGTGTATTAACTCTTGGCATTTTAAGCCACGTGGGCACTGATCAGGCTGGAATTGCCATGAAGTGGTTTTGCTGTGATAAATCTGCCTGTGGTGAAGCTTTATTCCTCTGTTTTCACCACCAACAACAATAATGCTGTGGGTACAGCAAATGCTGAGAGAGCATCCAGCAAGGTGAGAGGAAATAGACCATCTTGAGTTGTTGTCCCCTTGTACCACCTTAGGTGCAACTGGAGAAGCTGCTGCGGTGGAACATTGCTGTGCGGAATTTCCATATCCTTGTTAACTTGGTCAAGGTGAGGTTCTGGTTGTTCTTCTGGCTTTACCTTCAGATTCCCAGCGAAGCCCAGTGCACCCAGGTTCATGAGCATGACTAAAAACATGAAGTACAGCTGACTGGTGGAACAGCCTGCAGGTGGTAAATAAAGCCAGTTATAATCCGTATGCAAGGGCTTCCATTTAGCTCTCACTTCAATACCACGTAGTTCTTACAGCCTGCACATCCTACTAACATAGTTCTCACACAAATAATAAGCTTGCACAAAGACAGGATGAGGGAGTGCAGAAAAAGGACTGAGTAAACACGCCAGTTCCCTAGTACAGTATTTTGTGTCAGAGTCCACTGCCAGCTGTGGAAGAGGGAGATGGGATAAATCCTTCAGGTAGATCTGCAATAACATGACAGAAGGAAACACTCTCCTGATGTACTCAGCTGAAGGCAGGCTGATGCTCTGAGCAGGAGGCTTGGATTCCTGTCTGTAACAGGCATTCAGTGTTTACCCCATAGCCCTCAGGTTTACTTGCTCTCATGGTAACATAAGATCTTCCTTTGAATCCCACCAACAATTCCTGTCCTCCTGTGGTGATGAACTCTAGAGGCCAGCCCCACTGGATGAAATACTCCCTTCCATCAGTTTTGGAGTGGGTACATTCAGTCTCACTGAGTGTGATGATGTTTTGGGCAGAAGGCAATAGGTTCGGTTGCACTTTTCTCCTCACTTAGGTTGATCACTACTGTTTGCTTTTATCATATCCAAAGTGATGATTAGCAAGTCCAGCTTTTTCAAGTTCAGCTTATTCCTGGTGAGTTGAGCTGACTCTTCTATACAGCTGCATTCACTGGAGCCCTCCCTGTGCTCCAGGTGCCTTTTGAGAGCATAAAGGGTAGAGCTGGACCAGCCGGTTCTGTTCTGCAATCCATAGCAGCACCAGCTCTCGCTAGTAACTGTGCGATGTCAGTTAAAACATCCACTAATTAGTTATAGAATTGGTCACTGGCAAAAATATATACGCAATTGTACACCAGAAGAAAGCCTTCAAGAGAGCTGAGACCATTTGTTCCATTTCTTTGTTTGCTGTTGGACCATAGCTGTGTGTGACCTGTGCGCTGACACCTGGTGTCTTGCCAGCTGGCACCTTTAATGTAATAGCTTCATTATTTCCTCCCAAAATACATTATTTTGCACATCTCAGTTTTGCTTTGTTCATTCTGTGATTACTTGCCCATCAGCTGGACTTGGGGCTCTTGGGTCCCATATTATTAAGAACTTCAGAGTCGCTGAGATAATTTTGTGCCATCTGCAAAAGGTGCACCTCAGATCACCAACCAGCCATCCTGCCAAGTGCTTCGCCTGACAGCCACTGCATCTCACACTCTGATGTGGTGGTCCCTCTCAAAACTTGAGAATGGATATTGCATTAGAAGAGGTTTCACACTTTAATGAAGGGCTATGCTTAATTGGCTGCTGTGCTTACATTGTTTCGTTTAGACCTGTGGACTGATCTGGCTCTTTTTCCCTCTCGCCCGAGTAGGTGTTTGACAGCAGGCCTGTACTCAGCATCTGCCTGAAGGTAAGCGAGGATTCAAAATAACTGAAGAGCAGTTTAAGTACCAACTTTCTTGAATTGCTGTCTCCAATGGAGTAGAGTGGTTACTGAATTCTCTGGGAGAAGCAGATACTGTTTCTTATACCTTTAACTGTCCACTAATCCTTATTGTATGGCTTGACCACAATGAACTCATTGCAATTGGCATTACTGACTTCAGACCCCTTCCCCTGTCTCCTTTCCCCATGGTACTCCAAATGACAGGAGATGTCACAGCAGACAGGTCTCCCTTGGAGCCCAGGAAGATCACTGTTCCCTCTGCAACTCTCCTGTTTCTGGCTAGAACTCATATATATATCTATAGTGATTCTAACATTTTGTATTTAGTTCGATTTTATTCCCAGTTTGCTAGTGAATGAAGCCAGGGATGTGCACAGTGATGAGAACTTGTCCTTCTAGCATCTCTTTGCAGTATTTAAAGTGGGACTCTTCACTGATCCTGTATATTCCAGTACAGCCTTCACATGAATATAGAATTTTACTAAGCAAGAACAGTTGACGGGGTAGCTTGAAAGAATGTTATCATTATCCTATTGGACTTTGATGGTTCTTTGGAAATAATTTCAATTTGCCTTCTGATATAATTTTTTTATAGTACGGCCGTCTCTTTGTAGAAGCATTTCTGAAGCTTGCCATGCCTCTGCTGGACTACAGCTTTAAAAAGCACAGGGTAAGCCTTTCAGAGACAGAACTGTCTGGAACCAGTTGGGAAGCATCACTGCTGCTTGCTAGAAAGAGATTCCTGTGTCTGGTCAGGTGTTGGCATGACACTTGTGACACTTTATGACAAATATGCTTAATGTCTCCAGCTGTGCTCTGCCCAGTTTACTTGCCCACCCAGTGTTCTCTCAGCAAACAGATCACTGATACCCAACTTGCCATCACTCTTCTGGTTGGATGGCTTCACTGGTAGCAAAGGAAGCCCTTTCAACCTCCAACTCCTTCAAAAGATATTACTGCAAAGGTGACATTCCCAGAGTAGGAAACTCATGTGAGCAGTCAGGTTGGTGAGGGGATTGTGGGTTGGTGAGAGCTTGTGGTCCAGATGGACAGTGTCATTGGTGTCTTTGCAATAATTCTTGGAGCTTTGAGTTCCATGACACCATGTGGGAGTGCAGATGGACAGGCGCTTACTGCACCTCATGATGACCAAGAACAGCTCACCTATTCCCCCTGCTTTCTTGCAAGGCCACCCAGCTTTGACAGTGAGACTCGTTCTTTGGCTTAGTCTTCACAACTTGTGTTTCAAATAGATAACTCCTTCCTGCTGCAAATGTAATACCCATTTTCATGGATATTTGAGGGAGTGAGGTTATCAGCAGATACCTAGTCACTGGACAACAGAAAGCGCTGTGTCATTTGCTCAATAAAGAGGATTGATATCCAGAGTCCATGTTGGATGTGTTTCAAATACCAAAATCTAGCAGTGTGTTTTACATTTTTCCTCTGGTTCCCCTATTTCAGAAGGTTGTACTTGAGGCGAGATGTGACATGGTTGTCTTGATTTTAATTGCCCCAAGTTCACTGATACGTGTTCATTCCAAACTCTGATTCAAAGTCAGTTTCAGTGGGAAGTGCTTGGCCTTATGACACGTGGTCATACTTCTACCAGTTACTTGACTTCTCTGCACAGTGCTGGTCTCCTGTGGCTTCATCCCATTCGTCTGACACTTCTGCATACGTGCATCCTATCTCTATCCCATAACCCTTTGAAAGGATTGCTAGGAATAATACTGTTTCATTATTCTTGTTTCCCTTATGGAAAAATCCTTTGAGAATGACTTGCTGGTCTACTTATTTATTGCAGGATGATGTGCAGAGTTTGCTGAAAACCTTGCAGCTGAGTACCAGGCAACTTCATCACATGTGTGGCCATTCCAAGGTAAGATAAGTTCTAATTGCAGCATAAAATCCTGTCCTAAGAATGATTTATTTCCCTTCCAATGCTTTTCCAGGGCAGGGGCAGGTTCTACTTGCAGGCTTCTAGCAGTGTCTGTGGAAGCAAAAGCTCTGAGAGGGGGAGAAATAGCCTTGGTTAAGGGCCCCAGAGTTGAAGTATTGGATCTGGAAGTGGCTGATTTTGATGTCAGCTCAGGTTAGCATGCTCTTATGTAGGACAAAGGTTCTTGACATCTTTGGTTGTTGGTATCTGGAAGAGGGTGTTTCTGAGGACACATGCTAAGACCTTAGAGACCTCGCATAAAGTATAGATGTCAGCTTGATAACATGGGAGGGAAGCTTTGACAAAGATCAACAGCCTTGCGAGTCGGAAGAATCAGCAACGGGAGGCAGCAACTTCCCCATAGTAGGGAAGAGGGCAAAGGCAGAGGTGGAAGCTGGAAACACGCAGTCTGCCAGCCTCTCTGTACGAGGCTTGGGGCAGGCAGGAAGGAGAGGATTAGCACCCTGCTCACAATGTGGAGAGCCTGGGAAAAGACAGTTAGAAGGCACTTAATGTGTGCTGCTTTGTTCCTGTTAGATTCCAAAGAGGTTCAGAACACACGTCTGAAAAGGGAGCTTGGCCAAAGTAATTGGAGGGAGAAAGCCATGTATTAGTGTGGCTCCCCAGCCTAGATTTGCTACTGATGTAGTCCAGAGCTGGCATCGGGAGTGTAAAAGTCTGGCTGGAGATCAGAACGTGCCATTGCAGCTATTAGCATAGGAGAGAACTGGAAGCTGGCACAAACCCTGGAGATGCTAAAAAGCCCTTCTCATGTTTGAGAAGATGCCCGTTATAAAGTCACAATTCACCTTGTAAACAGGGTAACATCATTGCAGCTTGCGATGTCTTGTTTGTCTTTGCACTTGACTCGCATTTTCAAGTGCTGTGTCCACAGCCCCTGTTAGCATATAACCACAATTAGTGAACACCTGGGTTTTACCACTGCTCTTGGATCTGTTGCAGCCCAATTAGGTCTCTGTGCCAAATCATTTTTTCAAGAATGAGAAGGCAGCAGCTGAAGTTAGGCAAAGAATGTATGCGGTGATGCTCCATACATGTTTGAAGAGGAGTTAACACCAACATTTGTTAAACCACTCTTGATTTCACTTTCATACAAAGCTAGTAGGTGCTCACTGATGTACTGTGCAGCGTTACCAAAGATGTGCTCCTCTCCCTCAGTGTGTTTACAGAGCATCACACAGCAGACAGTAGCAATTGGCTTCACCTGTAATTTCCTAAGTATTTATCATTTATTTGTCCACACCAAGCCCCTCTTCTGTTTGTGTATCTAATGCTGGACATAAGGACAGCTCCTGGAGACAGATTTTTGTAGATGCCACGGTGCTTTGCTGAGTCTCCAAACTGCCTGCAGACGCTTGGGCAGGTTCCAAGGCCCAGGGAGGGGAGCACTGGGGTTGTTGGTTGTGTCATTAGTGAGGTTTTCCCCAATTTGGTTCTGATTAGTGCTGTTACACAGGGCAGAGAACAGACTGCTACTGCTGGTTGGTACTTGATTACCTATTCCCTGTTGGTAGAACACGAAGCTAAGCAGTGTCCTTCTTCCCAGGCATGTTGAACTCTTCCAAGAAATGAAGCTGATCTGATTTCAGAGTATAGCTAATGAGAGCATCTTAATGCAAGGTTACAAAGTGCTCACATGAAAGAGGAAAATACTCATGCACAAAATAATTGGTTGTGGCTGTTGGCAGCTTTTCTGGTTTAGCAATGACTCTATCCTGTACTGCAGATCCAAGCCTAGCAGGAAGAGAAGCTCACCCAGAGCTAAATCTCACCACAATACCTGGCATAGCTGCTCTTCTGCGGCTGGTTTTTGCTCACAGCAACTCCATCTGTTCCCTCCTGGCCTAGTTCTCCAAAAGCCAGTGCTTCCTTGGTCTGGACAAGTTTATATTGCACAGACATTCCATGTAGCTAGGGCAGAGGAATTGCATCAGACACTGAGCAAAAAAAGATTGTCATTGCAGTAGCTCATTCAACACCTTTCTCCTTCTTTCTTCTCTGTGCCTGGGAATTCAGCAATTTCCTGATAGGAAGCTCCCTGCAGCGTTAGTTTGCAGCCTGTGTCCCTCAGCAAGTATTACCTCCCTTCCTAGGTGGGGCAGTGCTGGAGTCCCGTAGAGGGGGTACTGGTCTCTCTCTAAAGTTCATGAGAAAAGCTGAGGCCCGTTCTGTTTTTATCCAGAGTGCATATGGCTGTTTGGATTATTGCAAGGGATTGTTTTGCTGCCTGAAGCAAAATGCTTATCTGAATTTTATTTTTTAACAAAGCCTATACAGAATTTGGCAAAGAAACAATGTAATCTTTGCAAGCTTTGTGGAGATGGTGTCCCTCCCACCTGTATAACCAATGCCTTTCTAAGAAGCCGGGACACCCAGGCAAGGATCAATCACAGTCATGTTTCACTCTTTCATGTTTAGATTCACCAAGACATTGGACTGACCAACCACGTGCCGCTGTTGAAGAAGTCACTGGAGCAATTTGTGTACCGAGTGAAGGCAATGCTGGCGTTCAACCACTGCCAGGAGGCCTTCTGGGTTGGCATCCTTAAAAACCGGGATCTTCAGGTGAGAATCACTGTCCATCCTGCCTGGGGCAAGTAAAACCTGGGCGAGGGCGATGCTCATCTTGCCCAGACAACTATACCTGCCCTCGTGTGCAGGTAGAGCTGGGAGGCCCCATTCAATGTGACTGCATTACAGTTACATTGAGTGCAGCAGAAAGAAGGGTTTGGTTTCAAGGTTAAGGGCTTCCTTGCAGTGAAGCTGTCACCCTGAGGTGGTGGGGTTTTATCATTTGTAAGGCATGAGCATGGAGGGTCATTGTGCTGCTCAGAACCGAGCCACAGACACAAAGAGGGAAGAGGCAGAGGCCATCACACCTCTTCACACATGCTCTGGTGTGTGGCTTTAACAGAAGCCAATTCTGGCCCTTTTTCTTCATCTTTCACTGTAGAAGAACGGTTGAAAACAAAACCAGCGTTTCACTCAAAAGCCTTTTATTTAAGATGGTCACAAAACACAGCTTTCTTCCACCCCCTCTTAGCGCACATCAGCTGCCCCGCATGCACTCAGTTACAGGTCTTTTTGCGTCCAACTCAGGGAGAAGAAATTTTGTCTCAGGTCTCTGAAGAGAGGGGCTCGGAGGAGGAGGAGGACTCGGCAGAGAGCCCGGCTGAGGTAGGGCCGCCGCTGCGAGCGCCTGGGCACTGACTCTGCCCGTGAGGCGGGGGGGAGGAGGGGGGTTCAGACCCGGCACTGACGGCGGTTCCCCCGCAGGAGCCCAGCGGCACGGACGCCAGCGAGGACGAGGAGGAGGCCGGGCCGGGCCCTTCTCCCGCGGAGCCCTGAGACACCGGCGGCGGCGGCGGGGGCGGCTCCGCCCGGCGATGCGCAGGCGCGGAGGGCGGGCTGAGGGGAGGGAGGGAGGGAGGGCGGTGTGTGCGTAGCTCCGCGCAGGCGCGGGGCGGCGGGGGCGGCCATGTCGGTGCAGGAGGATCCGGTGCAGCGGGAGATCCACCAGGACTGGGCCAACCGCGAGTACATCGAGGTGATCACCAGCTCCATCAAGAAGATCGCGGACTTTCTCAACTCCTTCGGTGAGGGCGCCGGGAGTCAGCTCCCACTGTGACCCAAGATCTATCATCTGGGACAGGTGGGATGAAAATCTTGGAGAAATGGCAATGAAGAGCTGCTCTCCAAAGACAGTGTCTACCCTGTGCTAGTGGCAAGATCGTATTTAGGATCCTGTGTGGTTCCGGGCCGGGGTGGGCCCCCGCTGTCTCTCACTGCCGCCTCCCCGCAGACATGTCGTGCCGGTCCCGGCTGGCCACCCTCAACGAGAAGCTGACGGCGCTGGAGCGCAGGATCGAGTACATCGAGGCCCGGGTGAGCAGCGGAGCGAGGGCGGGGCGGGCCGGGGCCAGGCGCGGGTGAGCACCGGCGGAGCCCGGCCCCGGCCCCGGCTGAGGCCTTTCCTCTTCCCGACAGGTCACCAAGGGCGAGACGCTGACGTAGGCCTGGGGCGGCCCCGGGCCCCCCTTTCCCCGTTGGAGCACCGCCGCCCCGCACCCTGCTCGGGGCCTGCCGCCACCGCCGCCTCTGCTTGTGTTGCCAATAAACCGCTGTGCTCCTGCCCTGCCTGCTCTCTGCCTGCCTGCCTGGGGCCGGGCCGCGGGATGCCCGGCTCCCTGTCACCGTCTTGGATGTCCAGAGCCTGCCCGTCCGTCCGTCTGACCCTCAGGGTTCAGCCCCGCGTTCCTCCCCACGTGTGGGGGCTGTGATGGGAGGGGACATGCTCCAGGGCCTGGCTGCTGTCAGCTCCAGGAGGCACCTGACCAGCCTTTGTGCTCCTGCTGGGGTCACAGCAGAAAATCTGGTGATCCTGATGGTTTGGAGGGTTTCTCAGCCTTCATGTGTGCACACTGTCAGGGCTGTGTGGGGACAGCAGGCTCACCTGGCATGGTGCACATGCCACAGGATAGTGCCCATTGTTGGCACCTAAACAGAAGTGCTTATCCTCCTCTCTAGGGAGGCAGGTAACAAGGAGAAAGAAATCTCTCTTTCCACCACTTCTCTATTTATTACATTTTTTCAGTGGGCATCTAGAGCTGCAGACTCAAGGCTCATATTTAGTGTTTGTTGGGGAGTCCATGGAGTTGGTGTCAGTAAAGGTCTTTTTGCTGCCCAGAAGGCTTTAAGTGTCTCGGAATATTATTTTCCAACTGAAAGCTATCTTAATGTGATGTCTGCAGTGTTTACTGGGTAACTTAATGTCATTTATATTTTTGAGGCTGGCAGCTCTGACATCATCTGGCTGCTCCTCAGCATAGGTCCTCCAAGCTCATAGTTTTATTCTCCATAGGAAGCTCTGTATTTTCTATTGTTTTGATAAGTGCTCCTCCAGCCTTTCTCTCAGCTCACCTAGCCAGTTAGGCGTTCTTCTCAGGTTGGGCCATACATCTGGGAGGCTTGGCTGCTTCTGGTGTGTAGTCACAGCAGAAATAAATGCTTTGTAGCAGCCCTGCAGAGCTTAAGAGTAGAGTGTAGCAGCCACAACTCACTGCACCTTCACTTGGGGGCAATACCAAATGATGAGAGATGGTGCTGTCATACAAGATTGGTAGGTAGAAGGAAAGCACCTCTCTCCTCAGAGGCAGTTGTTCTGTTGCCCAGGTACATCAAAAGTACGCCCGTGGCCCGTGCACTGCTTCTGGGTGTGCTGGAGTGGAGTCCTCAGATCTCCATCTTTGGAGATAACTCAGTTTTGTTTGGACAAGGCCCTGGATAGCTTGATCTGACTTTGAAGTAAGCCCTGCTTTAAATGTGTGGGGGGTGGGTAGGGTGAGCTAGAGACCATCAGAGGTCCCTGCCTAAACTACCCTGAGATCCTTCACCCAAAGACTGAATGGGAAATAGAGGGTACCACAGACATCCCTGGGACTGGGGCTGTACTGGGCTGACTTCTTCCCTTGAGATCCATGGCTTGTTTCTGTTCCCAGCTGGCAGTGTGGTGTGTCCCTCTCGGATCCCTTCCTGACGGGCTGTTGTAATGGTTCTCCCGTTTTCCTCTGACCCTGCATTTCTCACAAGAGTAGCTGTTACAACACGGTTGGTGCGGCCAAAGCAGTTTTGATATAGGAATCTGTGTTCTGGAGGGTCCTGCTCCTCCCAGAACGCGTGTTCTCGCAGAGCTTGGGCACTGTGGGATCAGCCTGCCTGGTTCATGTCCCAGCAGGGATGCTGGGCAGCTCACTGGTACTGGAGTTTTGCCCTTTTTCTTTCAGGGAGTCTCAGTAGTTCCCTAGGGCTCTGCAAGACCAGGCTTTGTGGCTGGTTGCTGCTTATTCCAGGCCACCTCTGGGAGGTGAAGCAGCATCCTGGTCCTCAGGCTGATACTCCTTCCAGCAGCTGCTGTGGTGTATGGCCTTCTAGTAGATGGAGCTTTGGCATATTGGAAGCATTCGGATTGTTTTAAAGGCTGGGAAATTCTGCTTGCCTTTTTTCTTGTCTTGTTCTGTGTCTTTTAAAGAATATGATGCCCCAGGAACCCGCATTAAACTTTTCTGGAGTGGATTTGTGTGCTCTGAATCAGGAGGTGGATTTACGTGCCGTAGCAGTGGTGCTGTTCTCCCCACCGCACGTTTAATGTAGCAGGAGATGACAATGTGCTCTGTGTCCTCAAAGCATAATTTCCTCTTGTCCTGAGGGAGCTGGGTGCTTGGGCAACCTTGCACCCAGCTCTGGTTATTGGTAGCTGAGACCTTTTCCCAGAGCCTGAACTGGGGAGCAAGCTGTTTAGAAGCCTCTTACGACGACACTGGAAGAGAGCAGTTTTGTTAGAGCTTAAGCCACATCTTGAGGCTTGAGAAAGGTTTGTGCTCTCAGAGGGCGAGCAGTGAGCTGTCAGTGCTGGCTGCCTGCTGGACAGGCTGCCAGAGGTCATGGAGCCATCAGAGCAATCCTCCAGCCCCCGTTTGAGGTAACGGTTCCAAGGTTTGGGAAGGAGTGGTAGTACTGATCTCGGGTGGGAGTATCACATGGTGATACTGTGCTCACATCACCATTTTTCTGGTGTCAGCAGCAGGAGATACAGCTTGAATTCAAGCTTTGCATACCCCATACAGGTTGTAGTGTCTAATCCAAAGCATATGTTTTCAGATCAATGGGTTGGCCCTAACCTCTCAAATAAATGTAGCTTCTAGTAAATAAACTTTGGGCTCTCTAGGTACCTACTGCAGAGTCTTGATTTTAGGAAACAGCTTTAAAGACAAATGTATGTTCGTCCCCTCTATGTTGCAGGTGATTGAACCTGACAGTAATCCTCAGACTCCAGCAGCCACCAGCTCCTTCCTCAGATCACAGCACCCCACACCTTCCCCTTGCTCCTTCGCAGCCATTTGGGAGCAGGGCACATATTTTTCTATTAGTAACAATGGAATTGCACTAATTCAGGAATCTGCCCTTTCCCTCCAAATAAAGTGGGACAAAGCTGTCACACAAGTGTCCGGGTGGTACCAGCAGCAAATCCCTGAGGCACCAGCGCTGGCTGAGCTCCACAACCGGCCACAGTCACCCATGGTGTTGGCAGGCAGGAAAGAACCCAGAGTCTCAACTCTCTCAGAGGCTAGTTCCCAAAGAAAGGCAAAATAACCACATGCAATACATGAGAACTCATTCTAGTGAATGCTGCGGGCTTGGGGCTGAGTGGCTCGGGAGCTGCCTGGCAGCAAAGGATGTTGGGGATGTTGGTCGACTGAGCCAGCAGTGTGCCCAGGTTGGCCAAGAAGGCCAACAGTATCTTGGCCTGTATCAGGAACGGTGTGGCGAGTACGACTCCGAGAGGTGATCGTCAGCCTGTACTGGGCACTGGTGAGGCCTCACCTGGAGTGCTGTGTCCAGTTTTGGGCCCGTTACCATAAAAAGACTTAGAGGTGCTGGAGTGGATCCATAGAAGAGCAAGAAAACTGGAGAGGCGTCTGGAGAACAGGTCTTATGAGGAGAGGCTGAGGGAGCAGGGGTTGTTCAGCCTGGAGAAAAGGAGGTGAGACCTTATTGCTCTCTACAACTACCTGAAAGGAGGGGGCTGGTCTCTTCTCCCAAGTCACAGGTGACAGGACTAGAGGAAAGGCCTTGTGACACCGCTGTGCCCTTGAATGTCCCTAGCAGTCTCCTGTGACACCGGCTGTTGCTTTGCACACAGGTTTTCAAGTGACCAAACATCATGCTTAGCCAGAGGCAATGCTCGCTGAGGAACAGGAGCTCTTGCACCAGGATGTAAGACAAATCCGAGCGGAAGGAAGCCAAAGCCAGAACTGTATTTTAGCCCAGCGACTACAAGGTTGAGTTACTTCTGAGCAGGCCTAGAAGGAGCTCAGGAGGCCACAGGAGCTGCAGTGCTTCCTTAGGTGAGACCACTGAGGGCCAAAGGCAAGGGACTGGCATAAGAAGGGCTTAATTAGTTAATTGTCTACCCAGGGGCAGCTGTAGTGGGAAGCACCAGCGGAGCTGGTGTGTGTTAGGTGCTGAGCTGGGCTTCATTTTCTGCTCTCCTGCACAGGAGAGGTCTGCCCCCCGCCTTTCCTACTCTCTTGTTGCCTTCTGAAGGCTGGCTGGGTCAGAAACCATCTTCTGCTGGAGAAGGAGCAGCTCCCCTAAACGGAAAACCCCAGGGTGCCTTCCATTTAATGTTGTGCTGAAGAGTTAGAGGTGGAGGAGAGCAGCCATGAGCTTACCACGGGTACAGGACAAAGCCAAAGAGAGGGATGCGGTGTTTCAGGTGACTCTAAGGAGGGCAGTGAGGATTGCAAGGGAAGGGTTGGTAGTAGCAGCCCGTAGAGAGCCAGGGCACATGGGTACTGCCCAGCCAGGCAGCGAGGACGTACAAGTGGTCACTAGCACGTGAGAAATTGCCCACGGGCAACTCGAGCATCTGAAGGACCTGTGTTTTTCGGGACTCTCCACCCGGATGTGGGATGTGCTCCCCTCCGCATTTGTGT